>NC_056626.2:23603137-23903415 GCF_002870075.4 Lactuca sativa
AGGAGGTACATAACCATCAATTTTGTTGTTAGCAGCAAACTAAAAAGCCCTGACATAGTGTGGATTTCTTGCAAGATTAAAAGGTAAACCTCCGATATAAAACATTTTAGCTATTTCTTGATCTAGTTGGTCCCTGATTTCAACACCAAAAGCTCTTTCAATAGGTGTTGAAATACCTTTTCTTTTCTTAAATCCAACACCAGCTTCACATGGCAATTGAACTTCTTTCACTTGTGACTCGGTTTTCTTCTTTTCATATGCATCTTCTGATTGGTTCATGTTAAGTTTGGCTGCCGCTGTTGCTTTCTTGCATATAGAAATCCCACTTCCTATATTCAATTAAACAACATGATTTTAAGAACACACATAATAAGATCAAAAATCATGATTTCAAGAACACACACAATAACATTGGCAATTGACATTCTCAATTCAATGACATGAAAAAAATAAGTTCATCATTGACATTATCAATTCAATTACATTAATCAAAACAAGAAAGTGAATCAAAAAAAATCACAGCCTCTTGTTTCTTTACAAATGTTCATGATTCAATAGTTCAATATAATAACATGAATCAAAAATCGCAACAAATACATGAATCAAAACAAATTTGCAGCCTCTTATTTGTTTACAATTGCTCATGAATAAATACAATAATTCAATAACAATATAACATGAATCAAAAATCTAAAATTACATAGACACACACTCTAAATTGAATAGTAGATTACATTTTATACCAAGCAAATGTGCTCTAACTCTAGAATATGATCCTTGTCGGGTTTCACTGTAAAGATTACACTTGAACTTTGTAACACCCGTTTATTTATTAGTTAAATAAATAAGTTAATGAACGAATGGTAGACTAAAATAAATAATTATTTATGCAGGGTGTTGGGTTAGAGGAGTTAATTGCCACATTTTTAGAAGTCGGGGGTTAAAAGCGTGACTTTGGGACTCATTTTATAAATATTTATGAAGACAGGGGTCCGTGGTAATTATTTGAATTTAATTTAAAAGGAAATGAGGTGGAAGGGCTGAATATGACATGATTAAGATATTGGGGGCTGTTTGGTAAATTTTGTACCTAAATTGTAAAGGTTTTAGAGGGCAGGGTTTAAAGGGTAAAATTAGGACTCATTTTGTAAGGAATGGGAGGAGGAGGGGCCGGTTATGTCAATATGGGAATATGTTTCATATGAGCTGGGTGTATAGCCTTGCAATCGTTGAACCCTAACCCTAACACTACACATATTCATCAACCGCCACCTTATCACCCCTTCTTCTCTAGCCACCATTCCTCCACTGATTGAAGCCGGAAGCCCCCATCCTCTCTATTAACGGTGAAGACGAAGAACCAAGATGACCGGCAGCGTTCTACTCTGTTGGAGGCGTGAACCACCGCTGCTGAAGACAAAGGCCGCCTTGGAGCGCCATGACAGTTGACGGAAGGAAGGAACACATCGAGGGTGTCGCTATTGCTGTTTCCGGTGGATATCGTCACTCCCCTGTTGCGCTACTGCTCCACCTGCTATCGCGTCGACGAGAATGGTCTCTCCGCCGCCTGATGTCGCGGTAATGTCGTGTGCGGCTGGGACCCCACCAAGACCAAGCGTGGGCCGTGATCGAAGAAGAATATCAAGTTGTGAATGACCATCTCAAGTTTTCGACGTCGTTCATGCTGCTATTATCGCCGGAAGTGGCCCTTGGCCGCCGATGCCGTCGTTTTGTGCTTTTGCCGTCACCGCCATGTGCCATTTGGTGGCTGTGAGTTGTGTGGGTGGGTGATTGTGTTTCAAGTGCGTGTTTAAGTATGTTTGGGATGTTTGTATCGCCGGAGAGCATGTGCACCACCATGGCAGCCAACCATGGTGGTTGCCGCCGGTTGTAGCTTCTCTACTGCCGTGCGCCACCGCCGGCCACCATTAGGTGGTTGTGTGTGTTAGCAATAATGTGAGTGTGTGGTATTGGATATTGTACTTTGTAACTGTAATGGTGTCAGAATAATGAAATGAAATCTCAAAATCACCACCGTAGGGTGGTGGCTGCCGCCTCCTACCGCCACCGGCTGCCGTGTCGGGTGGCGGTACGCTTTACCTCTTGTGATAGATTCGTTTTGGGTGCTAGAAACCCTAATTGGCTCAAAGGAGCTCTAATGGGCCCAATGAAGCTTAATGGATTCTAATGGACCCAATAAAACCCATATGGGTTTAATAAGATTTTAGTGGGCTTATTAGGCCCAATAAAGCCCTAATTGTCATAAAAGGCCAACAAGTTGATAAATGGGCTAATATTTGGATTGGAACAACCTAATGCCAATGAAAACCTAACTTTAAGAATTAATTGGGTCACACACACAAGAATTATTTAATAACTTGAGATATTAAATAATAATCATTGGCAAAGATTAATCTAAGCAATATTGGACTTAATGGATTAAGTCCTTAATGGGTTAAGTAGGAAACTTAACCCTAATCATCATTTTATGTGAAACCCTAATTTCACTTGGGTTTATTGTTGGGCCTTTCTTTTGGGCCTTAATGATTGGATTATTAATAGGTCATCCAAGAATAATCATATGGACTAAAATAATTTAATGGGCCTAGGGTAAGGCCCATGTAAGGTTTTGGGCCCAATTTGGAAAATTGGGCCATTGTTGGGCCTTAATGATTATATGATGTTGGGCCTTAGAATAAGACCATGTATAGGCCTGGGCCCAATTTGGAAAATTGGGCCATATGCTGGGCTTTGATTTCCTAGTGGACTTTGGGCCTAAGGATTGGGCCTTGGGCTTGCATAAAGCCAACCTTGGGGTAATGTAGTAATTATCCAAGTGAGTATGTATGATTATGTGTTGGGACCCAATTATTAATTGGGTGTTATTTTGGTGTTGACAGTTCGGGAATCTGTCATCTAGCAGCTGGGGTGAAGTCTGCGGGACTTCAGCAATGTGGGGTTATGTCTACGGGACTTCTGCAGTGTGAGGTGAGTTACCTTCCAGTAGGGGTGGGTCTACGGCCATAATGCCAGCCCACCAGTAGGAGTTGTTGTTAGATGATTGTCTTTGTGATAATTATCTATGTTTGCTACTACTTGTTATGTTTATGTGCTAGACAAATTATGATACATGTGATATGATATTATGTGGTAGTAGTAGGGGTGAAATAGTCCCCGGATACCGGTTGAAAGATACCGAAGGGGTAGGTCGGGCACCCAGATATGCATGACACTCTACTCATGTATGTTATGCTATGTTATTATGTTGTAGTGGTAGGGGTGAAATAGTCCCCAGTTACCGACTGAAAGATACCGAAGGGGAGGCCAGCACCCAGATATGCTAGGCAGTTATCCAGTTGAAAGAGACCGAAGGGGAGGCCAGCACCCAGATATGCTAGGCAGTTATTCGGTTGAAAGAGACCGAAGGGGAGACCAGCACCCATATATGCTAGATATTATGTGTTTATACGGTATGTGGTATGATGGGGGAACTCACTAAGCTTCGTGCTTACGGTTTTCAGTTTTGGTTTCAGGTACTTCTTGTTTAAAGGAAAGGAGTCGGCTTGATAGCAGCGCATCACACTATGTTTTCCGCACATGAGATCTTTGGGATTACACTCTGGTATGGTTTTATGATAATATGTTTTGATTACTGACACTTTGTTTTGACACGAGATATTATTATGAATGTTTTTATACTAATGGTTTAATGTAATAACTTATTTAAAAATAAAATTTTTGGCCTTGAAAATTGGGATGTTACAAACTTCCAACATCCCCCTGCTCCAGCAAGTTTTTCAAGTTTAGTCACATAGTCCCACAATGGAGGTTGGTCTATTGATGTACTTGATCCTTGTGTTTCTTGTTCTTGAGAACTAGAAGCCATAATAATCGATTTCTGATTTCTCAGTCAATTGATGATCATCGACAGTAAGTGCGCAAGCTGCAAGCAGCCAAGCAGTAAACGTAAACCTCTAAAGTCTAAACGATAGTAAATTGAAATTAACCAACGACTTAGGGAGGCACCGATCGGTAATATTGATAGTTATAGGGTAATTTCGATAGCCCAATTATCCATTAGCTTATTTGGACTAGAAAGCCCATGCAAAAAAAATCGGAAACTTCTTGGAAACTTACCTGATATGTTTCGTGTTTTGCCGATACGTCCAGGAAACGTTTCCTGGTCGTTTCCTATACGTTTCCGTTTCCTCCAAGTTTCGGATACGGGTACGGCACCCTGGATGGCATCTCCATGCATCATAGACTATAGCGGTAGCATGGAAAAGTCATACATTGTTTTGTATTATATTTTGTTTTTACCATTTGTGCGTGTATGCTGTCAATCATGTACAAAGCAAGCAATAAGCTTTAGTAAATAGTATATAGAACTATGTATATATATGTGCAAACGATCGGAATAAAGATTTCTGGGGTATAATTATATATAGCAGTTATATCGCATGTGGTAAAGTTAATAACTTAATATAGTTGTTTCGACAACTTTCAAGTATTTAATAGAGCTTTGAAAGGTTTTTTTATAATTCAAATGTTTTCTTTGGACTTAAAATTATTAAGTGAGATAAAAAATATATATAACTAGCACTACAAGAAATTAGAGTATTACTGACGACAGGCGTCGTCGCTAAAAGTGGGGTTTTTTGCCGCTAATAGTATTAGCATCGACATGTCGCCGCTAAAACGTCGCCACTGATGCGTTGTCGCTATTAATCAAAAAGTCGCCGCTAATGCGTGTTGTCGTCGCAAAAGACCTGTCGCCGCTATTGCTAGGCGTCGCCGCTAAAAACGTGTCGCCGATAATAACCTACTGTCGCCACTAAAGGCGTCGCCGGTATTGGTGTTCGACTGCGTGCGCCCAATTCCGGCCTCTATAAATTATTTGCAAAGTCGCATAAATGCTCTGCAACAACTGAGCACGCTCGGGATCCAAGTTAACCTTATCTAAATCAAACTTATTCTACAAATACAAAAAGTTAGTTAGTTAAATACCAATCAGAACTAAACTTAAATATTGTCCATGTTACCTTTAGATGAACCACTGTGGCATTCCTTAAAGCGGGGGAAACATTGTCCCAACCAGATATGTTCAAAGGGATGTTCATCCATATATACCTCTCAATCTCACGGGTAAACCAATTACCATTGTTCCCGATAGGGGTATATGTAAGCTCCCTATCGAAATCCAAATCTACAGGCTTCCCTTGTTTGCCCGTATCAGCTTTGATAGTTGGATGTTTTTTGCTAGACCTCTTCTTTTTTTAGGGAGCTCAACTGAAAAATATAATTAAAAGTATTAGTCACGATAGCTTATAATAAATGGATAAAAATAGCTAATAAATATATCATAATAAGACTTACCATCCTGTTTGTGTTGTCCACGACCAAAGCCTATTGGAGGTGGTGGATCCCCGGCTCCATCACCTCCATGTCCTAAGCCCATAACATCTGCCATCATGTAGAGAAGTATCGCCCAACTAAACTCCATATATAGCCTGCAAAATTACAATATGAATAGAATTATAGCAACATATTTTTTTTCATTGTTTTCAACACTTCACATACATAAATACATTTTTTTTCATTTATTCCACATATTACATACATAAATACACATGTTATATATACAAATACACATAAACATGTTTTCTACACATACTCATTGTAACATCATATTTTTTTTTTCTATTATAGCAACCTAACTTTTTTTGATTTTTTTCATACATACAAATTACATATATAATTTCAAAACTCATACATTGCATATATAAATACATTTTTTTTTCAAATTTTTCTACATATTACATACATAAATACATACATTATATATACAAATACACATAAACATGTTTTCTACACATACTCATTATAACATCATACTTTTTTTTTCTATTATAGCAACCTAACTTTTTTTGATTTTTTTCGTACATACAAATTACATATATAATTTCAAAACTCATACACTACATATATAAATACATTTTTTTTTCAATTTTTTCCACATATTACATACATTAATACATACATTATATATACAAATACACATAAACATGTTTTCTACACATACTCATTATAACATCATATTTTTTTTTTCTATTATAGCAACCTAATTTCTTTCATTTATTTTTCATAAATACAAATCACACATTTACATTCACAAATAAAACACATACAAATAACATACACATACAAAAAAAATACTAATGTAAAAACACATAAATGCATCATACACATATAAACACATTCTATTTATAAAATGAAAGATGAAAAGGAACATGTGTTAGTCTAATTTCAATATTTTCCGACAAAAATTCCACAGATCCGACAACAATTCCGACAACAACTCCGACAACAACACAACCTTAAATTAAAAGCTTAAACTAAGTAAATAAACATCAAACATAAGAAGAATCGAAAATAGGGAAGAATTTTGACCTTAAATGGGTAAAAATTCCGGAATTTAAGTATGATCGTCTCCTCTTGGTCGTCGGTAATGGAAGTGTAGGTCGCCGGTATTGGTGGCAATAGTGGTTTGGACGGCGGTGAAACCTTTCGTTTGTGCAATGGAGGTTTGGACGACAGCGGCAGTGGTGTAAGAAAGACTGGCGATGGAGAGAATGAGAGAAAAGGGCAGACAGAATACGCAGGAAAGAGCGAACTGGAGGGGTTATCTGCGCGGACCTTTAGCGGCGACGCATGGGTATTAGCGGCGACAAGTCTGGAGGGAAAAGTCAGTGCCTTTTTTCACGTCGTTACAACCGTTCGATTGAATACAGATCGAACAGATAGGTTCATTTGACGCGGATCACTACTGTTGAGTATTAGCGGCGACGGTGGGCATTAGCGGCGACATGTAACGCGTCATTTACATGTCGCTGCTAAAGCCGTCGCCGCTAATACCCACATTTCTTGTAGTGTAGTTAGATGATATTTGAGAATGAGATTATTATTTTTTGTCTTGCCATGATATAAATTTACACTGATTATTTGATCTTTATGTTTGGTTTATTTGTTCATTCAATACGGTTGAACTATAAAATATTATTATATTTAGAGGGTGTTTGGCAAAGCTAAAAAAATAAGTTTTTTGACTTATTACCGGAAGAGTGTTGTTTAAAGTTTATTAAAAAACAACTTATAGCTGTTTGGAATCTCTAATAAGTCATTTTTTGATAAGTCATTTACCCTTTATTTATTAAAAAATCTTTATTTCACCATTCAAAAATATTGACAAATATATCCCTTAACCTAAACCTATATCGACACATAAAAAAATACGCTATAAGTTCATAAGCTTATAGCGTTTTGACACCTGATAAGTTTAACCAAACATTTTTTTTTTAAACTCCATTTTGATACCGCTATAAGTTAATAAGTTATAAGTTAAAAAGTTAAAAGCTATTTTGGATAAGATTTATTAAACACCGTGAGACCCATGATTTTCTAATGTCATTTATTTATATAAATCTTTAATATATAATTATTTAAATATCCAATCTGTAAATTTAAATTGCTTTGTATTTTACAGGAAATATTTATATCAAATTAATTATTATTAGTTTATAATGTATAAAAATCATCAAAGATTTTCTAGCCTAACGGTACCAGATGTTGCTCTACATCCTTATGTTGGATGATTCAAGACCAATAGTTGACATGTGGAATGAATAAGTAGTTTAGTAGTAGATTATAATATTTGTCGCTCATATATATATATATATATATATATATATATATATATATATATATATATATATATATATATATATATATAGGGTTAGCTTCATGTGAGACGGCTTAATTTTGTGAGACCGTGAGACGCATTTTTTTATTTTTTTATTTATTTATAGGGTTAGGTTCATGTGAGACGGCCTAATTTTGTGAGACCGTGAAACGCATTTTTTTATTTATTTTATTTATTTTTATTTTTTTAGTTAATTCAAGTTCCGAAAATAATATTTAAAAAAAGAATTTTTGGATTTTTTCCATTTATTTTGCATTTTAAAATTATTTTTTAGAATATGTACAGTGTAATATTCTATTAGAATATTTGACATATTTTAAAAAAAAACGGGATTTTATTTATTTATTTATTTTTTTTAGTTAATTCAAGTTCCGAAAATAATATTTAAAAAAAAGAATTTTTAGATTTGTCCATTTATTTTGTATTTTAAAATTATTTTTTAGAATATGTCAGTGTAATATTCTATTAGAATATTTCACGTATTTTAAAAAAAAAACGAGATTTTTTTATTATTTTATTATTATTATTTTTTTATTTTTTTAGTTAACTCAAGTTCCGAAAATAATATTTAAAAAAAGAACTTTTGGATTTTTCCATTTATTTTGCATTTTAAAATTATTTTTAGATTTGGTTTCACGGTCTTACAAAAGAATGGTCTCAAATGAACCTGAACCTATATATATATATATATATATATATATATATATATATATATATATATATATATATATATATATATATATATATAGATCATGTATATGATTAATTTTAATCTATTCAAACTAATAATATGTAGATTAAAGTTCATTAACTTCTAACACTTTCGGTTTTGCCATTTAAGCTGACAACACGACTATTTAAACTATGAAGTAAATTATATTGAAACTTTAATACCAAAAGCAAAATCATAATCAAGTAAATTACATCGAAATGATTTTCATCTTTGTATAGTTTTTAAAACTCAAACGTCGATGCTTACTATAATGTTTATTTTGAAGATGTGGGTGTAACGACAAAGTACGTAAACACGTTTCATTGTTCTAACCATTCACACAAACATTTGCAACAAATTTTTAAGATTTCACAGGTCCCACTGCACGTATTTTCTCCCCTCCATATCGCCTCTTTCACGCGAGTCACACCACCCATCTTTTGTTCTCCGTAACCTCAACTATGCTCATAAATTTCAATCTATAGAAAATAAAATCTACTTATGGATATTTTCATTAAATCCCATAAACCAATCCCTCTGTTGTAGTATGACTACTTCAATCAAAGAATTCGAGGACGATCAACTATTTGCAAACTACATTAAAGAAAATAGATATTGGTATAGGATGTCACATGACCCATAATGTGGCATGTCTTATTGAATTAGCATCCATGTCATCATACATATTTATAAAGTTAGCATTTTTTTCTTGAATCTCATGCATTTGAAATCCACATTCTTTTTTCTTTTCACCACATTCATTTGAAACTTCCATGACTTTTCAATTTCTTTATAATAATAATTATAATTTGTTAATTAGGTTAAATAAATATCAAATCTAAAGTGTAATCATATATAAACTGAATGTCAATATTAAAATAATATCTTTAATTCTACTTATAAAATTATGTTTTTTAACTTTTAACATATTATACTTAATTTATTAGTTTCAATATATTGTTGGATGTAAACCACTATCATTTTAAAGGTATAGTTTCTGAACAATTTGTATAAAATACTTAAATTATTATTTAAAATATAACATTATAGGCTCAACTTAAATATAAATTTTATTTAACTTAACAACCCAAATATTATTTTATAAATAGTTAAAAGTGATAAATTGTAGTGTCTTTCTAATAATGATTATAAATTGATTAATAAAGTTAAATAAATATCAAACCTAAAGTGTAATCATAAATAGAATAAATTTCAATTTTAAAATAATATTTTTACTTCTATTTATCAAGTTATGTCTTTAAATTTTAACATATTATACTTAATTTATTTGATTTAAAATATTGTTAGATGTAAACCATTATCAGTTTAAAACTACAACTTTTAAACAGTTTGGACAAAATACTTAAATTGTTAATTTAACTATAACATTACAGTGTCAACTTAAATATAAATTTCAGTTCCACTAAAAACCAAATAGTATTTCGTAAATAGTTAAAAGTGATAAATTATAGTGATAAATGCAAAAACTAAATTGTAATATCAGTTTAACTAAAATATTTCCTAAATATATTTATATAATCGTTAAAAATTTTCAAATAAGTAGCTTAACATAACTTATAATAACAATAGTTAAAAATAACTCTATATAAATGATTATATTGTTACCTTTAAAATCAAAAAATAATGTTTGATGTTTTAAATAACTATAATGATAGAAATTAAAACATTAAACAAATAAATTTTAAAAAATTAGTTAAAAATAACAACTATAAATAATATTAAATCATATATAATATTTAATTTTATTGATGTGTAACTCGCGAGTAGAAGTCATTCAAATGATTGAGATTATGACGTTATAATAGATGTATATATTATCATATAATTCAAAATAATCAATATATTATATCAAATTAATATACGAATATAATAGATGTATATATTATCATATAATTCAAAATAATCAATATATTATATCAAATTAATATACGAATTATTATATCAAATTTAACAACAACGTTACTGTTATATTTTAAAATATATATATTTGTAAAGACTTCAACTATTAAGTGTTTCTGCGCATTACAGTGTCAACTCAAATATAAATTTCAGTTCCATTTAAAAAACTAAAGAATATTTTGTAAATTGGAAAAAGTGATAAATTGTAGTGATAAAAGAAAAAAAAAACTAAATTGTAATCTCAATTTAACTAAATTATTTCTTAAATATATTTTTATAATCGTTAAAAGTTTCTAAATAAGTAGCTTAAAATAACTTACAATAACAATAGTTAAAAACAACTCTATATAAATGATTATATTGTTAGCTTTAAAATAGGAAAACAATGTTTGATGTTTTAAATAATTATAATGATAGAAATTAAAAAATTAAGCAAATAAATTTTTAAAAAATCAATTAACAATAAAAACAACTATAAATAACATCAAATCATATATTATATTTAATTTTATTCATGTGTAACTCGCGGGTAGAAGTCATTCAAACAATTGAGATTATGAAGTTATAATAAATGTATATATTATCATATAATTCAAAATAATCAATATGTTATATCAATTTAGTATATACAAATTATTATATCAAATTTAACAAAGTTATTGTTATATTTAAAAAAAACCATATATTTGTAAAGACTTCAACTATATAGGTGTTTCTGTGCAACGCGTGGGCATTCGCCTAGTTTACTATATACCGAGACATGTGGTAACTTATTATAATAGCTAAATTGTTCCAAATATAGTGTTATAAACAAGTAAAATGTGAATTTTGAAATACATAATTAAACAAAAGTGTGATAAATGAAAATATATAATAAGTTTTGTTTAAATTTAAAAATGAATTTTTAACTAAATAATCAATAATCAATCAAATCATTCGTGCATTTAGATTTTTGTTCGTGTATATAGAATTACCAAATAATATTGATTGAAGAGTAAATTACACGAATGATCCCTATGGTTTGGGGTGATTTACGTGCTTGATTTCTAACTTATTTTTTTAATTCGGAATGACCTGTTATTTGTTTTTGTTACGCGCTTGGTCTCTACTGTTTATTTTTTTTATGTGTTTGGTCTATGTCTTACCTAAAAAGACTATTATTTAAATAGGAAAAAATTGTGAGGTAGATAAGATAAGGTGAGGAGGTGGGGTTGGTGGTGTGTTTATTTAAATAAATTAAAAAATTGTAAAGCCCGAAAACGGATCTACCAATGATCAAAGCGAATAACAGATGCACAATACGAATCGATAAACAATAATCGAATGAAACCAAGCTTGCATACGCTTTAAAACAACAAAACGTCAGATACAACTTGGGAAAAACACGAAGGCATCAACAACCTTAAAAGTCTGACACAACGCCTTATTTATAGCCATGACTTACAACCGCAAGGAGTTTACGGTCGTAAACACATATGGACCGTAAACTCAAGACAAAAGCAATCATCCTACACACCCACTACCACTAACTACTATGCCTAGACCAAACCATTATTCAGGGTCTTTCAATCTCCCCTTTGGTTTGGACTAGCTCGGACCCATTCCTTTCTTCACTAGCATAACATCCATCTGGCCCATCGCGCCGTTCCACATCTTCTTGCTCAAAATCTCAGCAACCATTCTTGTATACGCCTTGGCTCCCTCCTCATAAACATCTTCAACAACTTTGATTTGAAAGTTGCTTAGATGATGAATATCCCACTTTCGGAACTGCAATAGGTCTCTACGATCATACAATCGGATACAACCATTCTTAAGTTTAATGACTACACCAGAAGTATTCTCATCATAAACCCAACACTCCAGAGAACTGAGCGATCCATCTTGATAACCTTGAGCAATAGGAAATTGTTTCACTTGCTTCGTGGGTGGCCACATGACTACCTGCAGAGGTTTATCGGAAGACGCTTCGAAAACATCTGGATGCTCCAAGATAACTGATTCAGCAGTTGGCATTGTCGGAAAACCCTTCTTGACTTGTTCATCCAAAAAGAACTTGAATTGTGAAACTTGAGAATTATTCAGAAGATTGATAAACGGAGCCTGTGATAACTCCGCAAGATCAACTTTCGTCAAAGAACTAAAGGCATGAATATCTTTATACAACTCTGAATTACCACTTTTACGAATGATAATCCAAAGTCGAAGAACATCGTGAAATCCCCAAGTAGCCACACCAGATCGATCCCCAAACGTGTCTCGGAATCGAACAAGCTCAAGATCAGTTACAATTATCATAGGTCCACCCTTAGAAGCACTTCGAGTAGCATTCCTTTTGAACAACAATTGCCCTCTTTCAGCATCATCTTCTTGACCTTTTCGAATTATTTCTTGAATATGAGGAGCCACAGAAGGATCAACTGCGATACGTTCAGCAGTGCCAGAAGACTGACCGATCGGTACGTCTACTGGAAATGCCTGCAAGTGTAAATCAATTCTCTGTTCTTCTGTAGTTGCCTTATATTTATTGCCAAGATCAGCTTCAAATTTCTTTTTCAATTCAAAGTAACTAGAGGTCAGCAGATTGAAATGTTCCTGTAGATCTGAAATGTGCTTACTCTTCAATTTCTTATCCTTTTTAAATTCCGTCAGTTGTCCACTAAGATAAGTTTTATCAGATTGAAGCTCGGACACTTGAATACGAAGATCAATATTCTGAGCACGAAGCTCAGCTACTTGTATATCAAGTTTGATGTTCTTCTGGCTGAGCACCGAGACTTCCTTTTGTAAGCTAGCAAGTGAAGGATTTTCATCTTGAGCACCCCCTTCATCTATAGAAATGCCCTTTCCTCGAGGACTGGGTGAAAGAAGTTGTTCTTCTGTCATGTGTAAGGCCAGCCTCTCAGAAGCAGCATCCCTATTAAATCGTGGAACTGAAAAACCAGGCGGTGCTGAAGAACCGGCGACATCAAAAACTAAACTAGGTCCAGTTGCAAATACTTTCGTGGCAGAAAGTCGCGTAGTGGTAGCAGTAATTGGCAGGGTAGGAAGACCACTAACCAAACTAGCAATTTGTTTGGACTGTCTTGTTTCAAGTCTTCGTCTCTTTGACTGAGGTTGGTCAGCTTGTGGAAGAAACACACTTACAAATGGTTCTGTAGTAGGAGAAATAGACACGGGAGGGGAACATCCCACAACTATCTCCATAGGAATTGAAGTTGACACCATCTATTCAGAAGTTGGAGTTTGCGTCTCAAGATTTTCGCTTGACTTCCCTGTCTCAGTTGTTGGCAAAACAACATCATCGACATTTTGAAAGACTGTGTCAAGATTTTCTTTAGACACAATGTAGGTACTACTGGCTAAGGAAGCTGCTATATCATCATTATCAAAGCCTGTCAGGTCAAGATCCTCAAAAGAATCATTTCTCTCATCACCAGTAATCATTTCACCTCTAGCTTGTTTCTCACTCGACTCTTGTTCACGATCAGAAGCATTTTGGGCTTTTGGAGTTGGAGAATCTTCCTTTTCTGATTCTTCTTCTTCAGACACATCTATTACAATATTTCCTGGAGTTGACCCTTCAGTAGATGTCTTCTCAGAAGAAGTCTGTTCAGTCGATTCATACGACACTGGCAGCTCATCTAATTCCGTAAACTTGCCAAAATTTTCTAATGGATAAAGCTCTTGGAAAATGAATTTTCCTCTTCTGTTTTATTTGATGAGTCCCACGGTGTGTGGACCCAAAGACTTCATATCCAGTGTATCACCCGTCTTTCTCACCTCCGGAAATTGTATGTTGATGAACATCTGTATGAAACGGGGATATTGCAGAAAAGTATCCCTTGTAGAAGCTCTGATTTTTATTACGAATTCCTCAATATTAAACTTCGAGAAGTTGAAATGAACTCCCTGTCACACCCCAAAACCAAGAACGGCGGAAACGTTCTGGGGCGGAGGACGTCATGTAAAGTATCACAACACAGTAAATGTAAATAAGCAAACAACATCATCCATTGCATTAAATATATAATTTTAATACAAGTGTGTTCTGTACAGTATAGACACCAAAAAAATAATGTAAGTCAAAATAAAGAGATGAGTCCTGAATGCGCTCCATCTTCTCAAAAGCTGGTCTCGGTACCTGTCTACTGATGACCTGAGAATACAAGTTATTTTGAAAGAGTTTATCAGCATTAAGCTGGTGAGTTTATAAGTATTTTAGTGTCGGTGTTTGTTATCAAAACGTTTGAACATGTCTCAAGTGTAAGTTTGTAAAATGTATGTAAATGTTTGTAAGAGTTAGTAAAATGTATGTAAATGTTTGAATCCCTCAGAAAAACCTACATTTTCTATTAAAAGGAGCCTTCTTCCAAGGCGTAACTGTTTTGTAGGCTCGTTTGTTGTAAAAATGTGTAATTTCCCAAGTGTAACTATCATTTAACAAAATATAGTTTGTACATTAATGTTTAAGTGAGATAATCACTAAATATATGTAATGGGTAAATCATTGTAGTACTGTAGTGTTGTATTATAGGAACTACTGCTGTACTGACTACCTTAAACCGGATTTATATTAAGGTATTATGTGATTTAATTGCACCATACTATCGACTGGTAACAACGACATAATGAATGGTCGTAACACGGAATGATGTTTGGCACCTGCAGACCTGCAGGTCCGGCTGTAGCTAGCAGCAAGGTGTAGGATAGTCAATCCAGTATAGATCTATACGCAAACTCACGCTCTCCCTCCAAGAGAATTCTGGTAACAACTCGGGCCATGACATTTAAGGCATGCTCCGATACAGTGGATCACAATTATAAACATATTCATGTATATGTATTGCATTGTTACTTGTTCTAGTATCGTTGTATGTGTTCTCTTCCTAGTATAGTTGTATATGTTCTTCTCTAGTATAGTTGTATATGTTCTCACAGTAATGTAATGTATATATTCTCATAGTAATGTAATGTATATATTCTCATAGTAATGTAATGTATATATTCTCATAGTAATGTAATGTATATGACTCATGAATGAAATGACTCATAGATCTAGCAATAGTATAAATGTAATTTTGTGTTACCCCGATGGTAACCTACTAATGATGTAACTGATACACATGAATAGTGAAAGTACTTTTATGTCTATATATGCACACATGATATATAATTAATATTGAAACGACCCTCGGACGGCTACCCGAAATCCCACCAGACCACATCCAAATCGAGGAAAAGGAAATAGGGCGGACGGCCTTCCTAAGCCTTTTAAACATTTCTTATATATCTATACATATATGGACATGCAATTTATAAGAAGTATAATAAAGTTTAAATAAAAGTATTTGATAAGTAAAAGGGTTTGTAAAACATTTTGAAGTAAAACAGTTTGGTAAACAGTTTGAACAGTGAAGAAATCATTGGTTTTCTAGTTATTAATCACATGTGATTGATGTAATAACTATAAGTATTCAACTTGTATTCCCCCCCCCCCATAAAAGCATTTAAAACATTTAAAAGTATTTCAAAGGTTAATTAAAGGGGTATAAACTCACCTGTAGTGAGTGGTTCTGGTGACACTGTTGGATTAGACGCTAGGTGCCAAGTGGTGACTTGAGTACACGCACGAATCCTATTTAGCATATATAGGCACATATATGGATTCAATTAGTGTTATGAACAACTAATTGATGATTTTGGGACCACCTTAGGGACTAGTAAACACTTATAATGAAGTGTTATAATCATATATGATTGTATAAGGGTTTATAAGGCTACACAAGAGAGTGTATGGCCAAAATACACACTATATGTGTGTGTGCGGCCAGGTGTGCGGCCTAGTGTGCTGCCAGCACATGTGTGCGGCCCTGTGTGTGGCCATGTGTGCTGCCAAGTGGTGTGTGCTGCCAGATGAAGATCTTGGTGTTCTTGGTGTTCTTGGTACCTTTTATGAAGATCTTCAAGGATAATGGATGATACTTGAGAGGATTTTTGTGTTCTATGTTTGAAGAAATGAAAGAAGTGTGTAAAAATGATTCAAGGGTGGTATATATGTGGCGAGTGTGCGGTTGGGAAGGGGTGAGGCCGCAAACAAGAGTGTGTGGCCGCACACTCAAGTGTATGGCCGCACACTCCATGTGTTGGAGTGTTTGGCCCGGTTTTGATCCCTACACTTTGAGTTAACCCATTTTTAACACTCCTACCTTGATTATATCACATTTAACGCTTCATTAGACTTTAAAGGGGTATTACCATATAGTAAAATAAGTCTAATATTGGAAAGAATTGAAGAGTGCACGCGAGAAGTTTTTCAGGTTGTCACATCATCCCCCTGTTAAGGGAATTTCTTCCCAAAATTTGAGTTTAAGTTACTAGATTATTACAAATATCTAGGTAAAAAGATGAGGATATTTCAGTTTCATCTGATCTTCTCGTTCCCAGGTGAATTCCGGTCCGCGCTTGGCGTTCCAGCGAACCTTCACAATCAGGATACGGCTTTGCTTCGTCTGTTTGGCGTCACGGTCCATGACTTCTACAGGTTCTTCCACGAAGTTAAGGCTCTCGTTGATCTCGATCTCGTCGAGTGGGATTACAAGAGTCTCATCGGATAGACACTTTTTCAAGTTAGAAACATGGAAGGTAGAATGTACGTTACGAAGTTCGATCGGTAGATTGAGTTTGTAAGCCACTGGGCCGATTCTTACGAGAATCTCGAAGGGCCCAATGTACCTTGGATTTAGCTTTCCACACTTTCCGAAGCGTATCATGCCCTTCCAGGGTGAGACCTTCAATAAAACACGGTCGCCCACCTGGAATTCCAACGGTTTTCTACGTTTATCGGCGTAGCTTTTCTGTCGGTCTTTGGAGGCTTTCAATCGTTCACGGATCTGAACGATCTTCTCCGTCGTTTCCCGAATGATTTCCGGACCTGTGAGAGTATTGTCAGAAGCTTGACCCTTAGCTAATTGGGTATCACCCACCTCAGCCCAGCACAGAGGGGATCTGCACTTTCGGCCGTAGAGAGCTTCAAATGGAGCAGCCTTGATGCTCGTGTGATAACTGTTGTTGTAGGAAAACTCGACAAGGGGTAAATGAGTATCCCATGCCTTTCCAAAGTCGATCACACAGGCTCTCAACATATCTTCCAGTGTTTGGATGGTCCTCTCACTTTGTCCGTCGGTCTGTGGGTGGTAGGCAGTGCTCATGTCTAGCCTTGTTCCCATGGAATGTTGTAGTGATTGCCAGAATCTTGAGGTGAACCTACTATCTCTATCGGAGATAATAGATATAGGAACACCATGTAGTCGTACGATTTCCCTAATGAATGTTCTTGTAAGTTTCTCAATCTTGTCAGTTTCTTTGATAGGCAGGAAGTGTGCAGACTTGTTGAATCTATCGACGATGACCCATATGGTATCAAGTCCACCCGTTGTCTTGGGCAACTTGGTTATGAAATCCATAGTGATCCGCTCCCACTTCCATTTTGGGATTTCTGGTTGTTGCAGTAAACCAGAGGGTTTCTGGTACTCGACCTTGACCTTTGCGTAAGTAAGGCATTTACTTACGAAGGTAGCAATCTCTGCTTTCATATTAGGCCACCAGTATAGCTTTTTAAGATCCAGATACATCTTATCTGAACCTGGGTGGACGGAATACCGAGTGTTGTGCACCTCGGTCATGACCAAGTCTCAGAAACCACCGTGCTTCGGGGTCCAGATCCGGTCCATGAAATATAGGGCTCCGCCACCCTTTGATTCTAAGTTCTTATCCGTTCCTCTGAGGGATTCACTCGCCACATGTTCAGGTTTCATAGCTTCAAGTTGAGCCGCTTGAACTTGTTTAGACAAGTGCGAATGGATAGTCATCGTCAACGACTTGACTCTTCGACCCGAACATTCCTTCCAACTTAGGGCATCTGCTACTACGTTGGCTTTACCCGGATGATAACGAATGTCGCATTCGTAGTCATTGAGTAGCTCAACCCACCGTCGTTGACGCATGTTGAGCTCCTTTTGATCGAAAATGTGTTGTAAACTCTTGTGGTCGGTAAAGACAGTGCTTTTCGTACCGTATAAGTAATGTCTCCAGATCTTCAGGGCAAACACAACTGCCCCCAGATCAAGATCATGTGTGGTGTAGTTAACCTCGTGTGTCTTCAGCTGTCTCGAGGCGTAGGCGATGACCTTACCCCATTGCATCAGGACACAACCGAGCCCTTGGTTTGACGCATTGCAATAGACCACGAAGTCTTCTATTCCTTCGGGAAGGGATAGTATTGGCACGGTGCACAAGGCTCGCTTGAGCGTTTGAAAAGCTCTCTCTTGTTTCTCTTCCCAGTCAAAGGCCACGCCCTTCTGGGTCAGTGTTGTAAGAGGTTTCGCAATACTGGAGAAGTTCTGTATGAACCTGCGGTAGTAGCCAGCGAGGCCCAGAAATTGACGAATTTCTGTAGGCGTCTTCGGTGCTGACTAGTTCTCTATGGCTTTAATTTTGGACGGGTCCACGTGGATTCCCTCTCCGCTTATCACGTGTCCTAAGAATTCGACTCTTCGGATCCAAAATTCACATTTCGAGAACTTTGCATAGAGCTTCTCCGTTCGTAAAGTTCTTAAGACCTGTCGTAGGTGATCGCCATGCTCTTCCTTACTTCGGGAGTAGATCATGATGTCGTCAATGAAAACAATTACGAACTGATCCAAGTAAGGTTGGCATACTCGATTCATCAGATCCATGAAAACTACGGGCGCATTGGTCAATCCGAATGGCATCACCACGAGCTCGTAGTGTCCGTAACGAGTTCGGAAGGCTGTCTTCGGTACATCCTTCTCTAGTACTCGTAACTGGTGATATCCGGACCTTAGATCAATTTTGGAAAAATAGTTCGCCCCTTGCAGTTGGTCAAATAGATCGTCTATGCAAGGCAGAGGGTAACGATTTTTGACCGTCAGTTTGTTGAGTTCTCTGTAGTCGATACACATACGGAATGATCCGTCTTTCTTCTTAACAAACAAGACTGGTGCTCCCCAAGGTGAGAAGCTTGGTCTTATGAAGCCTTTGCTGAGCAGTTCGTTAAGTTGACCGGATAGTTCCTGCATCTCAGCTAGTGCTAATCGGTATGGCGACTTAGCTACAGGGGTAGCTCCTGGAATTAGGTCGATTCTGAACTCGACCTGTCGTTACGGAGGTAACCCTGATAGCTCTTCTGGGAAAATATCGGGGAAGTCGCTCACTACTGGGATGTCCTTTAGTTCTTTCGTTTCGAGGCTCGTGTCGACAATGTGAGCAAGGAATGCACGATATTCCTTACGTAGGTATTTCTGTGCTTGGATATTGGAGATAATACGAAGACTTGTACTGGGTTTGTCACCGTAGACTATGAGAGTTTCGTTAGACGGGAGATTTAGACGGATTGCTTTCTCGAAGCACATGATGCCGGTGTGATGAAGACTCAACCAATCCATGCCGATGATAACGTCGAAACTTTTAATGGAAACCGGCATGAGGTCGATTGGAAAGGAATGGTTATCTAGAGTTAAGGTACAACCTAAGTATATGCTCTTGGTGCTTTCAGTTTCCTATTAGCCATTTCTACCGTGAATTGTTCTTTAAGTGCGTGAGGTTGATGTTTAAGTATGTGAGCAAATTTATGATTTACGAAGCTTCGCTCTGCTCCACTATCGAACAGAATGCATGCATAGGAGTTATCGAGAAGAAACGTACCAGTCACCATCGTTGGGTCAGCAACCGCTTCCCCATGGCTTATTGCCAGTACTCTCCTTGACTCACCTGCATTCTTTGCTTTGGGACAGTCCCTCTTGAAGTGGCCTGCTTCACCACATCCATAACAGGTTGGGCTCGCGCCTGAGCCAGAGACTTGAGTGATCGGTCTTGCCGGAGACCTACAGAAACGGACAGTTTGTCCTTTCTTGTCGCAGTTAGAACACTGCATTTCCCGGCAGGGGCCGTTGTGGTGGAAATTGCATTTGTTGCACTTAGGCAGACTTCCTGCATACTGCTTCACTGGAGCAGTAGCAGCAGTAGGGGTTATTGCAGCATGCATAGCCACAATTTGCTGCTTTTTGGCAGCTCGCTGTTTCTTCTTGTCATCCCAGAACTTCCGCTTAGTGTCAGCGGGTTTGGAGGGTTCCGGGATGGCTAGGGTTGTTGTCGCTGTTGGGGATTGAATTCCATGGTCAACGAGTCGTTGTGCCAGTCGCTTGGCACTGTCGAAAGTAGTGGGGTTTGATGATAGAACATTTCCTTGGTACGGAGGCACCAGCCCCCAGATGTACCTTTCGATCTTTTTCCCTTCAGTGGGAATCATATTGGGGCAGAGAGCCACCAGTTCGGTAAATCTGGCGGTGTAAGCGACCACGTCGGTGCCCTTCATGGTCAGGCTCCAAAGTTCCTGTTCCAATTTTTGGATTTCGCCCCTCGGGCAATACTCCTCAATCATGAGGCCTTTCATTGTTTCCTAGCCCATGTCGTTGGCTCCGACGAGAGTTAAAGCTAACGTGGCCATTCCACCACGTCAGGGCTTTTCCTTCAAAGGTGCATGCGGCATATTTAACTTTGCTCGCAGCAGGGCATGAACAGATTTCGAAGACCGATTCAGTCTTCTCGAACCATTGCGAGAGGGCAATGACTCCGCCGGTTCCATAAAAGGACTTGGGCTTACAGTTGGTGAAATCCTTGTAGGAGCATTCTTTCGTGCGCACATGGATTTCAGCATGAGTGGATTTAACAGGGGTTCCACCTTGGTTGTTGTTAGTTGAGTGGTATTGAGCCATGGCAGTTGCCACTGCCGCAGCTACCGCGGCATTCAGGGCTACAGTATCGATGACAGGAGGAGGAGGTGGAGGAGGTGCAGGGTTACGTCTTGTTGATTTACGAGGAGGCATCTTTCAACTATAAGTTTATAACGACAGATACAATGGTAAGAATCAATTGTAAGCAAGTTGAGAGTGACACATGGACTAACTAACCATAGCCCAATAGTTGAATGTATGTACGAATTAAATTCACAAAAGGGAAGAATAGTAGGAAAACGCAAGTATAAAGATTTTCTCACAGATTAGCTAGCTGTCAATATTACTGGTATTATTGATGTCATGGATTCAGGGGAAAATTGACCTAGCAGTAGGTCTTACATCATACCATACGGAAGAGTTTGACAGTTACTAGATTCCTAGATAGCGTACTGAAAGTTAGGAATATTTTACAGACAAGCGTTACTAAAAGCCCGGATACTAAAGGCTATTCCTTAATAAAAGGCAAAGATGTACTAGACATCTTCTAACGACGACGAGAATTCCTAGGGCGAATCCTCATATATGCCAGTTGGCAAACCACTTTTTGAAGATGTCGTTCGTGAGCTCTTTGGCGAACTCGAAGTTCTGCGATTTCGGTGGTTAATTGATCTCGCAGGGCGTCATTGGTTCTCCTCGTCCCTTCGAGGGCTTCTTCTAGATGTCGAATGCGAACGGTATTTACGCCTGAGTTGGCATCGATTTCCATGACTCAGTCGATGGCTGCTCGACCTTGTTCAACATTTCGAGCAATTCTACGCACCATGACAGGCAGAGCTCTATCCGCAGAACCACCTTCGCTAACGTTGTAAAAGGTTCGGTCCCCAAAGTAAGGTAAGGGTTGACCCTGCTCGTCGCTCCAACGATTTAAGTTGTTTACCCACATAGGAGTGGGACCTGGAATTGCTGGTCGGGGATCGTTATTTGGGGCTTGACCTAGGGGAGGTAGATTGTTGACTTCAGGCTCGGAGTCAGATCCATCAGAAAATCCTTCTGCGAGGTGATCATCCAAAGGGATTGGATGCTCATCTTCGATCCACCCGGCATTGCCTTCATTTGGAAAGTACGGGTCGCCTTGATGGAATCCAGCCATGATATCTACGCGAGAAAAGGGATATAAGAATCTTTTATAAATAGGCGTACTACACTAAGATAATTATAAGATGATCTTCATCAGTTATGTCAATACTTGTGTAGTGTATACTAGTTATATGAGATTAGAGTAGGATAGCCATTCGAATAGGTGGCCCTAACTCCAAATCCACAACCAAACAAGGAACAGGAAGTGAGGCAAAGGTCACAGATTCTAATTCTATAACACTTAAATTTCATATAAGCTTAGCGTATACACTTAACAATTATTGGCCTAATTGGTAGAGACCTTTTTAGTTCTCAAGTATGTAATTATAGTAACCTAAAATACTCCTATAGTATTTTAGACTTATGTTCTGTTCTAGCGTTCCTATTGTAGTAGTGTTGGTAAGTTTTTAGACTTGTTAACACATCACAACCATTCTAGGGCATATTCTAATCACTCCTCGGACCAACATAGTTGATCAGGCTATGCCATTCCCAAGACTGACCATACATCCCCGAGCTTACCTGTGATACTTAACAATCGTAATACTTTTGTTCTTGTCGTTGTGACACTGATTTTAGTATGAATGCAACCTAGTATACTTAATTAAATATTTTGGTATTTAATGTATAGACTCCTAGTCAGAGTGTTTTAATCCCAAATGGGTTTATAGTTAGTATATCTTTTATGGGTTGATATACTTAATTCACTATAAACAATGCTCTGATACCAATCTGTCACACCTCAAAACCAAGAACGGCGGAAACGTTCTAGGGCGGAGGACGTCATGTAAAGTATCACAACACAGTAAATGTAAATAAGCAAACAACATCATCCATTGCATTAAATATATAATATTAATACAAGTGTGTTCTGTACAGTATAGACACCAAAAAAATAATGTAAGTCAAAATAAAGAGATGAGTCCTGAATGCGCTCCATCTTCTCAAAAGCTGGTCTCGGTACCTGTCTACTGATGACCTGAGAATACAAGTTATTTTGAAAGAGTTTATCAGCATTAAGCTGGTGAGTTCATAAGTATTTTAGTGTCGGTGTTTGTTATCAAAACGTTTGAACATGTCTCAAGTGTAAGTTTGTAAAATGTATGTAAATGTTTGTAAGAGTTAGTAAAATGTATGTAAATGTTTGAATCCCTCAGAAAAACCTATATTTTCTATTAAAAGTAGCCTTCTTCCAAGGCGTAACTGTTTTGTATGCTCGTTTGTTGTAAAAATGTGTAATTTCCCAAGTGTAACTATCATTTAACAAAATATAGTTTGTACATTAATGTTTAAGTGAGATAATCACTAAATATATGTAATGAGTAAATCATTGTAGTACTGTAGTGTTGTATTATAGGAACTACTGCTGTACTGACTACCTTAAACCGGATTTATATTAAGGTATTATGTGATTTAATTGCACCATACTATCGACTGGTAACAACGACATAATGAATGGTCGTAACACGGAATGATGTTTGGCACCCGCAGACCTGCAGGTCCGGCTGTAGCTAGCAGCAAGGTGTAGGATAGTCAATCCAGTATAGATCTATATGCAAACTCACTCTCTCCCTCAAGGAGAATTCTGGTAACAACTCGGGCCATGACATTTAAGGCATGCTCCGATACAGTGGATCACAATTGTAAACGTATTCATGTATATGTATTGCATTGTTACTTGTTCTAGTATCGTTGTATGTGTTCTCTTCCTAGTATAGTAATGTAATGTATATATTCTCATAGTAATGTAATGTATATATTCTCATAGTAATGTAATGTATATGACTCATGAATGAAATGACTCATAGATCTAGCAATAGTATAAATGTAATATGTGTTACCCCGATGGTAACCTACTAATGATGTAACTGATACACATGAATAGTGAAAGTACTTTTATGTCTATATATGCACACATGATATATAATTAATATTGAAACGACCCTCGGACGGCTACCCGAAATCCCACCAGACCACATCCAAATCGAGGAAAAGGAAATAGGGCAGACGGCCTTCCTAAGCCTTTTAAACATTTTTTATATATCTATACATATATGGACATGCAATTTATAAGAAGTATAATAAAGTTTAAATAAAAGTATTTGATAAGTAAAAGGGTTTGTAAAATATTTTGAAGTAAAACAGTTTGGTAAACAGTTTGAACAGTGAAGAAATCATTGGTTTTCTAGTTATTAATCACATGTGATTGATGTAATAACTATAAGTATTCAACTTGTATTCCCCCCCCCCCCCATAAAAGCATTTAAAACATTTAAAAGTATTTCAAAGGTTAATTAAAGGGGTATAAACTCACCTGTAGTGAGTGGTTCTGGTGACACTGTTGGATTAGACGCTAGGTGCCAAGTGGTGACTTGAGTACACGCACGAATCCTATTTAGCATATATAGGCACATATATGGATTCAATTAGTGTTATGAACAACTAATTGATGATTTTGGGACCACCTTAGGGACTAGTAAACACTTATAATGAAGTGTTATAATCATATATGATTGTATAAGGGTTTATAAGGCTACACAAGAGAGTGTATGGCCAAAATACACACTATATGTGTGTGTGCGGCCAGGTGTGCGGCCTAGTGTGCTGCCAGCACATGTTTGCGGCCCTGTGTGCGGCCATGTGTGCTGCCAGGTGGTGTGTGCTGCCATGTGTGCTGCCAGATGAAGATCTTGGTGTTCTTGGTGTTCTTGGTACCTTTTATGAAGATCTTCAAGGATAATGGATGATACTTGAGAGGATTTTCGTGTTCTATGTTTGAAGAAATGTAAGAAGTGTGTAAAAATGATTCAAGGGTGGTATATATGTGGGGAGTGTGCGGTTGGGAAGGGGTGAGGCCGCAAACAAGAGTGTGTGGCCGCACACTCAAGTGTATGGCCGCACACTACATGTGTTGGAGTGTTTGGCCCGGTTTTGATCCCTACACTTTGAGTTAACCCCTTTTTAACACTCCTACCTTGATTATATCACATTTAACGCTTCATTAGACTTTAAAGGGGTATTACCATATAGTAAAATAAGTCTAATATTGGAAAGAATTGAAGAGTGCACGCGAGAAGTTTTTCGGGTTGTCACACTCCCGCAGCTAGTGATACCAATGCACCAGTTGTGCGTTGAGAGATTTCATCTGCTCCAGATCTTCTACCTGAGACACAACTTACGAATACATGAGCTAAGAATCTCCAATATGGATGGAGCAGCTTTTTCAAAGTCGGCGGATATGTTCCCTCGTAACTCATCCTTCGTAGTATCCTTTGAACATCTTCGATACCAATTTCCGTCGGATAGTTAGGTTGATCGTCAATTAATAATGCCTCGCGAACAAAGCTTTCATTGATCACAATGTCTCGACCTTGCACCTTTGCCGTAACTGTGAAATTGTTGTCGTCATCCATATGCGACCTGGCAGTCGCCCAAAATTCACGTATAAGATTCTGATAAATCACCGGGTTGACTGTTATTGCCGATGCTATACAACATTCACGTAGTCTGTGAATCATTGATCGCATGTCTGAATGTATGATCGGTGGATCCGCAAGAGCAATCGCCAGGTTGTGCATTTCCGCAAATTTGAGATTCGCCATAGTCTGCACGCAAACACAAGTGTAAGAAACCAAACCAAATATAAAATTTATTTTGACCCAAAAAAAATATTATACTAAAAAATATGATCAAAATAAAAATTTATTTATCAACACATTTGAGAATTTACTGCTGTCAAACCCAAGAAAATCGTGACACAAGAAAACTGTAAAGCAGATCCAAAAATTAGTTCTTGGGCCGTAAACTGGAGTTTACGGCCTAAAGATCTTTTCGAAAAAAAATTGATACATGATGTCGGAAAATTGATACACGATGATTCCTGAATTATCTCAATCACATATGGGCAGCAAACACATGAATTCATGGGCCGTAAACATGGGGTTTACGGCCTATGAATATGAACTTCGATTAATTCCCAAAAACCGACTATTTGCTTTGAGTTAACAACTGATCTTTACATATTCGTGAATTTAAAGACAAATAGCACCACAATAAAATAAAATCAAGTCGAAAACTTCAAGTTTCGGAGTTTACGGCCTATGATTACAGCCGTAAACACCCTCGAATCGGTTTTTCTAACTTTTACACACAATGATACGGTGAAATGTGAAACAAAATACATATTTGTGATCTACAAGATATTACCTTTAAGATGATGGATTCGTGTTTCCGAAAATCGAAAAAAAATTTCAGCGAGTTTGGGAGTGAATTTGCGGCCGGAAACTCGTGAATGAAGAGTTTCCGGCAGTGAACTCCCTTTTTACCTTTTTACCTTTCCTTACCTTCTTACCTGATAACAACCCAGTATATCCAACTTCCACTAATTAAATTAAATTAAAAACTTTTTGAGGATCAATTTAATTTCGAAAATAAAATAAACTAAAACAAAATAAATATAAAAATAAAAAATAAAAAATTGAGATAGCAAAAACCACAAAAATAAGATTAGAAATTAAAAATTAAAGTTAAAATTAACATTCTTTCAAAAATAAAATAAAATAAAAATAAAAATTAAATTAAATTAAAAACAAATTAAATTAAAAAATAAAATTAAAATAAAATTAAGAGAAAAATATTTTAACTAAAATAATTTTTACACACCAAATCTAACCACTTTAACCTTTGTGATGCTTGGATCAAAGTTGTTGGACGACCTTATTCCGCTTGTCGGTACCCTTATCTTCACATCTTCGTCTGACCGATTGCTAGTATTGTGGTCCACTTAAACACGAAAGATTTGTGACATTTTTGGATATTTTACCAATGACATGATTCAGGCATATACCTAATTGTAAATTTCTGTAATTATGATAACTCCTAAATCTTAAATAAATTCACCTTATGACAATTTAACTGACTACTACCAGGGATATTGTTGTCCACCTAAATCGAGCAGCGAGAATTACAGACAATCTGTATGTGTTCAATCTTTAAGTGTACTAGAATGTGTTTCCCGCTTCCTGATATGCTCCAGCCATCAAGAACTTCCAGAGTACTCCTTACACCGGGTGAGCAGACAACCATTCAGAGAGAGAAGAGATTCAGAATTCTATTTCTAACTACTTCAGAGGGGTTGAGAAGAAGAAGGTTGCATATGTTGTGTACCAGGTTGGATTAGAAGTCGCGCAAAGGAGACAGCATATGGCTAACAGATGAGAAGTATTTCACACATATATTTCACACACACACACACACACACACATATATATATATATATATATATATATATCCTGCAGAGAAATAGAGTCGCATATGTTGTGTACCAGGTCGGATTGGAAGTCACGCAACAGAAACAACATATGACTAACAGACGGAAAGAAAGAAAATGATATTCTACATACCTAATTTATCGGAATTTACCAGTCGCCCCATCCAACCAGAATTAAGGACAAAATCCGCACATCGAGGAAAAGTTAAGCCACGATTCCAAGTACGGGTTCAATTAATGTGACGAGTAGATTCTCATGTTTATCTCCCTGCTCAACCTATCCGAGCGTCGTGACATCAGGTTAAACGGATCTAACTAGGTCAAAGTTTGTCGAGTCCTCAAATTCATTAGGTTCAACTTTCCTAGTCAAGTCCATTTTAAAATCTTTCGTGCCTACCAGCACATCGAGTACAAAGCGTAGACGATTCAACTTAGGTACGTTACGCCGATTCAGGTTGCCCTTTATCACTTGTTAATTTCATTTCCCATCACAGTACTTACAACCGAGGTTGTCAACAATAAATTTTAAAATGCTGAACAGAAATGACACTATTTTTGGATTTTTTGTAATTTTTTTTGTTGGTTTTGGATTTTATTTCTCCCCCTAAAATTGTGCATGGGTGAGAATACGAAATAAAATAATACGCAAATTTTAAACTATCCTGAAACAGAGATTAAAAAAATAAACTAACAAAAACCAAAAATAAATTGAGAAGAAAAAGAAAAAGAAATTCAAACTTAAAAAAACTTAATCCTCAAAACGTATCATTTTCAGAAATCCAACAAGCACATTGAAACGAGCTTTGTTAAAAGGCTTTGTGAACAAGTCCGCCACATTGTTATCAGTGTGGAATTGTTCGATTCGAATTAAAGATCGTTCATAACAGTCTCTGATAAAGTGAATTTTAATGTTGATGTGCTTGGTTTTAGAGTGTTGGACTGGGTTTTTAGCTATTTGAATTGCCGCTTCATTATCACAATAGATAGGGTTTCGAAGTAATTCAAACCGTAGCCCAACAGCTGATGTTGGATCCAGATAACTTGAGAGCAGCAAGCTGATGTAGCAATGTATTCCGCCTCTGCCGTTGAAGTCGAGACAGTGTGCTGTTTTTTGCATTACCATGAAACTAATCTGTCACCTAGGTATTGACATCCTCCTGAAGTTGATTTCCTGTCAAGCTCACAACCTCCATAATTGCTGTCATTAAAAGCATAAAGATCAAATTCAGAATTCTTCGGATACCAAAGACCCAATTTAGGGCTTCCTTTGATATACCGAAAAATTCTTTTAACAGCAATAAGATGAGAGAGTTTAGGATTAGCCTGATAACGTGCGCATTGACAAACTGCAAACATAATGTCTGGTCGACTTGCGGTAAGATACATCAGGGATCCGATCATCGATCGATAAAGAGTTTGATCTACGGGTTCGCCTTTTGGACCTGGAGTCAGGAGAGGTCGTTCAGCCATCGGTGTAGAAGCAGATTTAGCATCGTGAAGTGCGAACTTCTCAAGAACATCCTCCACATACTTGGCCTG
Organism: Lactuca sativa; assembly: GCF_002870075.4. Lineage (NCBI taxonomy): Eukaryota > Viridiplantae > Streptophyta > Magnoliopsida > Asterales > Asteraceae > Lactuca > Lactuca sativa. The sequence goes on from NC_056626.2 coordinate 23,632,231, forward strand.
ATGTAGTAAGATTCCGGTTGAATTTTGTTTAACCTGAAGCCCCAAAAACATGGTCATTTCTCCCAAAGAGCTCATTTCAAATCTTTTCTTCATTACACTTTCGAACTCCTTGCAAAGCTGTTGGTTGGTTGATCCAAAGATTATGTCGTCGACGTATATTTGAACAAGTATCTGGTCCTTGTCAACATGCTTTATGAACAATGTTTGATCGATAGTACCGCGGGTGTAACCATGTTCGAGCAAATGCTTTGTTAGAGTTGCATACCATGCTCTAGGAGCTTGATGCAGTCCATACAACACTTTGTACAACTTGTAAACATGATTAGGAAACTTCGGGTCGACAAACCCTGGAGGTTGATCAACGTAGATTTCTTCCTTCACATTGCCATACAAGAAGGCAGTCTTGACATCCATTTGAAAAACAGTAAAATTCATATATGAAGCATATGCTAGGAAAATACGAATTGCCTTCAAGCGAGCTACGGGAGCATATACTTCAGTGTAGTCAAGACCCTCGACTTGTTGAAACCCACGAACTACCAGTCTAGCTTTGTTTCGCACAATAACCCCTGCATCGTCCTGCTTATTACGATAGACTCACCGTGTGTCAAGAGACTTTTTGCCCTTTGGTAGCTCAACTAACTTCCAAACACCAAGTTTTTCAAATTGATGCAATTCCTCATGCATTGCATCCACCCAGCTAGGTTCATTTAGAGCCATTTCTACATTCTTGGGCTCAATTTGTGAGATGAAACAAGAATACAAACATGTATTAACGTCTCCACTCTGGCTTCTAGTTTTAACCCCATCCTCTAGCTGACCGATGATGTTTTCGATCGGATGATCGCGTTGAACTCTTGAGGGTATTTCCTGGCTGATATCATTTAAGGAGACAGGGAGAGTGTGAATGTTGATCCCTCCTTCATTTGCTGGTTCGGCAGCACCAAATGGTTCTGCGACATAGTCATCTGCAATAAGATCAGGAAAGAGTAATTCCATGAATGTTGAGGAGACAGCGGAAGCATCGTTTGGAGTTAACTCTTTCTCTATAGACATATGAGGTGTCGTTCCATCATCAGAAGAATCAGTATGGACTGATTGAGGACTATCATGTACCACGAATGGACTCTCTTGAGGAGTAGAAGATGATTCCCCCGATAATGTTGAAGAAGACTCCCCCTCAAGTGTAGCAGGAGATCCTCCCTTATGAGAACTAGAGGTATATCCCTCAAGTGAGGCTTTAGCTTTCCCTTTTGATGAACCAAAAGATTTGGATATATGCTTGTACACGAATTCTTCGTCTTCATCTTCAGAAATGCTCTTCCCATGCGAATCAGCTCGAGATACATTGTTTGAATACATGTCTAAGGATTTAAAAAGTGACGTATAATCAAACAACCAATCCGAACCCACTCTTGCGTCTGTCTCATTCTCTTCCAACCAACGCACGTCATAGGATTCCACAATCTGCTTGGTTTTCTTATTATAGACTCTATAAGCGGTGCGAGCAGCGTACCCCACAAAATAACAGTCATCGGCTTTGGCATTAAACTTCGGATTGGCATCTAGGTGAAGAAGGGTGCAAGGACAGCCAAATACTCGAAAATGACTGACCGATGGCTTGTGACCATAGTAAATTTCATACGGGGTTTTCATTTGAGCTTTGCTGATGAGCACTCGATTCTGAACATAACAAGCAGTGTTTATTGCCTCCGCCCAAAAGAAAAGAGGTAGCTTGGAGTCACACAACATCGTTCTTGCAGTGTCTTTGAGTGTTCTGTTCCGCCTTTCAGCAACACCATTTTGTTGAGGTGTATGAGCTGAACTAAATTGACGCAGGATAGCCTTTTCAGCATAGAAGTGATTGAGAACAGAATTCTTAAACTTTGTTCCATTGTCGGTACGAAGCGCCTTCACCCTTTGATTGGTCTGATTCTCAACAAGTATGATGAACTTTTTGATCAATTCAGTGACGCCAGCTTTGTTGGATAGAAAGAAAACCCATGTGAATCGAGAGAAATCATCAATCACAACTAAACAATAAGAACTTCTATTGATGCTTAGCACGTTCACTGGACCAAACAAATCCATGTAAAGTAGTTGAATTACCTGACTTATGGAGTTAACCTGTTTCGGAAAATGTGGCTTTCGATGATGCTTTCCTTGAGCACATGACACACATTTTTCAAACGTGATCAAGTCTTTGACATGCAATCCACGGACCATCTCATTCTTTGCAAGACGATTTAGGTTCTTGGCGTTAGCGTGACCTAATCTTCGGTGCCACAGCATTGCAGTTTGCTCGGAGATCTTGGAGAACAAACAAGTAACTTGCTCTGGGAGATTGCTATTCATATCGATAATATAGGCGTTCCCATCCCTTTTCGACTTTACGAGAATCTATTCATCCGGGATGACAAAGCCTGGCTATAAGATCATGCATTCCTTGTCAGTGAAATGCGTAGAATAGCCCTTGTCACAGATCTGAGAGACGCTTAATAGACTGTGTTTTAACTCGGGAGCGAAATTCAAATTTTCAAAGCTTAGAACTCTATTTGACACCGTTCCCTTTTGTGTAATTTTTCCTCCATCTCCACCCGCAAAAGAGACATACCCCCCATTAAATGATTGAATGCTGCGCAGTTGGGTGATATCTCCCGTCATATGCCGGGAACAGCCACTGTCGACAAACCAGGGTCTGACGACATTTCCCCGCAACTGTCCCTACAAAATGTGCGGGTTTAATTAGATTTGGGCACCCAGGTCATGATCTTCCTGGGTGATCCCTATGCCTTTTCAGGTTTATTGCACTCAAACTTCTCTGAGGACACAGATGATGTATTGGGAGCAGGTTTGGGCCTCCATTTATAATTAGGTTTTCTGAAAAACTCAGTCAACTTTGTCATTTTATGTCTAACAATCTGCTTAAAGCATGTGTTACTTCTACCAGAGTTGGTTGAAGATCCACTACTGCTTTGGGATGAGCTTGACCTTGGCGTGGCTATCCTCCTTTTTGGCAGACTGCTCGGGACAAGGTGATTAAAAACCTTTTTATGTTTGTGAAAAATATCCCTTTTTCTATTTCGTTCAGCTGCCCAATCATCATTTCGAGAGCGACTTTTAGAGGAATTTCTATTTAAAGACCTTCCTTTGAACTCGTTCTCCCCTCTTGGAAGATTATGACTCACAAACATTCGATTAAGACAATTTCTAGCAATATGACCTCTAGTACCACAATTAAAACAAATCTGCTTGTTATTGTTAGAACTTGTGCTGCATGTATCAGATTTGTTTTCCCTACAAACACCCTTGCTTGTCTCACAGAAACATGCAACGTTATTAGGTTGTGAGGCAAGTGAGGGTGCTATACTTATTGAGGGTTGTGAAACTAGTGGTGTCTCAACATTTTTATCACAAACATTCAAATTGTCAACCAAATTGTTCAAAAATTTATCAGACATATTAGAAACACTCAAAACTGTATCAGAGGTAGCAGCTACTGTATCAAAATAATTAAAAACACCACAAGAAATATTGTCACTTAAAACATTTGAAAAAGAATTGTCTTTATTTAAAATGAAAGCTTCAGGTTTGGACTCGATTTTATTTTCAGAAACACATCCTTCAACTTTGTGCTTTGACTGATTCAAGGATTGATCTGCAGGAGAATTAGAAATGTTAGTACTTTCAACATTAATAAATCCTCCCGAAACAAAACCGGAGGGCTTGCCATAAATCATAAATGATTCATTGACAATCTCTTCTTTGGACAAAGGCTTGGACACATATGAATGATTGAAAGGAGGGGGTACTTGATTATACCCTAGACCTTTTGATTGATTCCTTTTAAACTGCATACTTTGGTCTATCATATTTGCAACCACCTCACTTGAGAAATCATTTTTTCTAACATCAAGTTTGGTGGTCTCAAATTTTCCTTTCAAAGATTCAACTTCAGCCACTAGCTCAGCATTTTGTTTGACTACATAATCATAGTTTTCACATTTGTTACTGTAGTCTTCCTGGAGTCTCCTAAAGTCTTTAATTTTTTATTCTAGTTGAGCTTTAAGTGGTTTTTGTCCTTTTCGAAGTCGGTACCCTTCATATCTAAGGTCTTCTATGTCTCTTATTAATTTGTCACTGAGTTCACGAAGAATCCTAAGATTTTCTACTTCATTGCCTAATGTCTCAATTTTATCCTGTAAAGTTTTCACATAATCTATACAAGCCTTAGAGCATGATGGGAGACTTACCTTGGACGAATTAGGTTCATGGGAAGAGGATACCATTAAAGCAAATTGTAGCTTCATCACACTGTCTTCAGCTGCTTCAATCCCTGCAGTAGTATCATCCCTTACCTGTGCCAGATGAGCATTTTCTGGTCCTGATAAGTTGAGAGCTTGTATTTGATCATCCCAATCGAAAGATTGTGCAACCATAGCCTTTTCATTGTTTGCTTGACTAATGCTTCGGTTGTTCCCAACATCAACCATTGTTCTGTCATTATTAATCCTTCTATCGGGGTGAGGGCAATCATGAGCAAAATGCCCTGGCTCGTGGCAATTGAAACACCGAAGCTTTCCTTTGTTGAATCCAACCTTCTTGTCAGCACTCATTCCCCAATTGTTCTTCCCTGTCTTTTTGGCAAACTGTTTTGCCCTAAATACAGCCATGGCAATTTGCCATGTGATGTCCATTTCCTCAACGTCCTATGGATGGATTTGATCAAGATCTGCAAATGACAATTGAGGCGGAAGCTCCCCAGCTACAAGTGCATTGTAGCAATTCACAAGCCTTGCTGCAAAGACAAAGTTTTCATCACCCTCATTTCCTTTTGAAGAGGAAGCCACATTTGAGGATGGGGCAGTTTGGGTAGACACGAGAGGTTGACTTTGTGGGTAGGGAATGACTGGTGCAGAAGAAGATGAACCTGCATGGGTATAAGAGAAAGAAGAAAGAGCATTATTAGTTGAAATGCCAAGATTGGCAGCTGAGTAGGAGTTCACAAGATTGATCTCTCGCTGCTTGTCATTAATATCACACGCTTTGATGACAGCCATCACTTCAGCTAGAGAAAGGCGATTGAGATCCTTAGTCTTCTTAATCACAGCTACATTCATGTCCCAAGATTTTGGGAGAGCATTTAGTAGCTTCTTATTAATTTCTGACTTTGTATAGAAGATCCCTGCCACAATCATCTCTATGTTGAGAGTTGTGAATCGCTGCAGTTGAGCTTCGAGAGTCTCTTCGGAAACATAATTAAACATGTTGAAACGTTGCCTCAGCATATCTTGGCGGCTTTCTCGCATGTCTTCATTTCCCTCATATACTTCAATAAGGGCTTCCCACAGCGCTTTAGCAGAAGTATACTCTCTGAATCCTTGAGCAATGTATGGAGATAAGGCTATAGTCAAAATGGCCAATGCCTTTTCTTGTTCTTCTACACTCTCAAAGTCTTCATCAGTGTAGTTTTCAATTTTCTTGTCAACCACCTGCCCCCCAACTGTAGTGGTGATTCTGACTGGATCCTTTATAACACATTTCCAAATCTTGAAGTCCTTCATCTTTATATATTTCTCAATTCTATATTTCCACTCGGGGAAACCATCAGCGGACATGAGTCTTGGAATGCGCGTGGTTGTTCCCATCACAACATCGAGTTCTTGATATTGATTAGGACTTTGTGATTCCATTTTTAAAATAAAGTTAATTATTTATTTAATAAGACAAAAAATTTAATTAATTAATTTACTGTTATGAACTCCGAAAATTAATTAATTAAGATTTTAAAAATGAGTTTACTGCCGAGAAAAGGTTTACTGTCGAGAACTGTTTACGGCCGTAAACTCCTTGTTTACGGCCCATGAAAAATTTGAATTCTGGAACAAAGAAATTGATGATGCAATTTTTAAAGTCGATTATCTGATAATCGATTTACGGCCAATGATTTTTAAAAGAACTCCGAGTTTACGGCCAATTATCTGTTAAAAATTTATTTTATTTGAGAATTTTAATGCAATGAAATATTATTCTGAAAGCCTTAAGTCAAGAACTCGATGTGCTGTAGAATAGATTCGATTGCGGTGTATGAACCTTGAATAGCTTGCGGCCGTGAACTTGGAGTTTACGGCCGTAAGCTCAGACCGTGAACTCTTAAACACACGAAAATCGACTGGAATAAAACCCTTCTTTCGCTGTGAATATCGTTTTGAGCAAAAACGCAACTGTAGGACGTCTTTAACACTGGTCTTGCTCTGATACCAATTGTAAAGCCCGAAAACGGATCTACCAATGATCAAAACGAATAACAGATGCACAATACGAATCAATAAACAATAATCGAATGAAACCAAGCTTGCATATGCTTTAAAACAACAAAACGTCAGATACAACTTGGGAAAAACACGAAGGCATCAACAACCTTAAAAGTCTGACACAACGCCTTATTTATAGCCATGACTTACAACCGCAAGGAGTTTACGGCCGTAAACACATATGGACCGTAAACTCAAGACAAAAACAATCATCCTACACACCCACTACCACTAACTACTATGCCTAGACCAAACCATTATTCAGGGTCTTTCAAAAATCAAGGGAAAAATAGTCTTTTTAGGTAAGACAGGGACCAAGTGTGTAACAAAAACAAATAGTAGGGATTTTCTGAATTAAAAAAATAAGTTAGGGACCAAACATGCAAATTACTCTAAACTATAGAGACCATTCGTGTAATTTACTCTAATCTTTATTCTAATAAACGAATAGTTATAGTTTTAATCTTTTTTTGTCAAGTATCCCTCTAATACAACTCTTCATTAATATTATATCATATGTTATGTAGATATATTAGACAACTCATTTCAAAATTCAAATTTACATTTACTAATTATATGTTAAATTTGAAGTTATAATAAATTTAAATTTTTGATATATCTTTTAATTAATACCTTATTTATAATGATTTATTTAAAATAATTAATTAATAATTATAAATTTTTATTATAAAATTTTAGTTAATTTTATAAGCCATGATTCAACATGTTATAAACTAATATCAAATAAATGTTCTAAACTAGTATGAAATAAAAATAGTGCTTCATGACCAAACAATTAATGTTATTTCCTTGCCGACATTAAACGACAAAATAGAATTATGAAATTATTTATTTAAATCAGAAGCTGTAGCAGTGGTCGTCAAAATTTACTGGTCATGCTTCCTCCGTTGAACACACGCGATTAGTTAACAGTTAACACATATGAGATATTTATAGACGTATAGATATAAGGAGAGAAGTCGACAGAAATTAGGTCTAGAAACTTCGCCTCGCCGGGAGAGAAACAATGGGGCGGAGGAAGCTCGAAATAAAGCGGATCGAAGATAAGAGTAGCAGGCTAGTGACGTTTTCGAAGCGGAGAACAGGTTTAATTGAGAAAGCACGACAGCTTTCCGGGCTCTGCGACGTCGATGTCGCCGTCATCGTATTCTCCGCCCGCGGCAAGCTATATGAATTCTGCAACGGCCGTACTGCTAACAGGTGCCTTTCATCGTTTTGTTATGTTACTTCGATTTTCTCTCTGAAAATCTGTTCGTATATATATATATATATATATATATATATATATATATATATATATATATATATATATATATATATATATATATATATATATATATATATATATATATATATATATATATATATATATATACTCGTTTTCCTGAGCATCACCTTTAGTTATATAAACTGTGTACGAGATTTTTAGGGAATAAACAAATGATTTTAGGTCTAACCATGCATATATAACATAACACGCAACCACAATATGGTCGAAGGCTCCATTGTTTTGGTGGTATGGGGAGTTTCAAGTCGTTTGTAGTGCGTGAAAGTAATGGACGTCTACTTAGATTTGATTAATGTCTTCTTCTATTTAAGTTGTGCTTGCTTCCCACTTGTTTCCATTTCTGTCATGATAATAACTAACAAAGTAATTAACAACACATTTTTGAATGTTTATAATTGTACTTTTGCTAAGCTATTTTGGTTCATTGTTATATATTAATTACATGATTTTTAACGTTTTTCCTCAGACTTGTTTTTGTCTTTGAATGAGAAAATATAAATTTTGTAAAGACTGTTCTTACTTTAGATTTTCTGTCATGAAAATCTCATGATACGAAGCAAAACCATTCTTATCATACAAGTGGATATAACCTTTATATCTCAAAATCTTCACGATTTGTAACAAGTATAATATTAAATGCCTTCGGATTTTATATGGACCAATATCACTTTGGACTTGTGTGGGCCTCTCTCCAATATAATATTTAGATTTTAATAATAAGAGATTATTCCTTATAGAAATACTCAAATTAGTAGGGAGATGCAAAAAAAATGTATATAATAATAATAATAATTCAATACTAGTTTGCTAGGGTTCTTAGGAGAGATCCCAGAAAATGGCCAACCATTGTGTTTTGTTTTAAAATCATTTTAATCTATCAAATTGGTAATGTAGCATCTCTTTCTTGAACCATGCATAAGGATACAGAGTGTCATTTCCTATTAAGGAGGAAAATGAGTAGAAACTAATAAAAAATAAAATAATATTTAATTTCTCTTATTTAAATTCAACATATATATATATATATATATATATATATATATATATATATATATATATATATATATATATATATATATATATATATATATATAATGCCCTAGCTATCATATTGGTATTATAGTCCTCTATTTCTAGGATATATATATATATATATATATATATATATATATATATATATATATATATAGAGAGAGAGAGAGAGAGAGAGAGAGAGAGAGGTGGGTTCAATTGAAAAAATAAAAAAGGTTGAGAATAGGAGAATCATTCTCAGCCACTCATTTAATCTTAGTATAAAAAGACATAGTGACAAACTTGTAATTATGATAATAACCTTCAATTTCAAATACGTAACTGTATGATAACAGTTCAAACTCATTCTAATCGATCATTCATCATCCAAATTTCTCCTCCAACCTTCAACAATCATCCAGATTTCTTCAATTAAACCATCATCAACATCATCCAATGTTAATCAATCATTGATCTTCGTCAATAACATGTTTATCAACACGATTAAACGGTTAACAAAAAAAATCATTTTTGGTTCTTTTAATCCAACCTTCAATTCTGCTTGAATACGATCAGATCTTCAACATCCACGATTAACTATAGTTCCAGCGTCATTAGATCAACATCATCGATAATCAACAAAAAATCCACTTCACACCATTCATTCAACATCGATTATCAAATAAAACTTCAAAATTGAGGTTAGAAAAAGATCAAATCGTTTTTTTTTTGAAAATTTTCATATAATTCTCTATCAATCTACTATTTTATAAGATTTAAATAGTCAATTAACATTTTGAAAAAAGTTGAATTGTATGCACTCTAAATGTTTGATGCAATGCATAAACTAAATTACCACGTTATATTCATATATTAATATGTTTTCTCACCTGAATCAGTATATGATTATTAAAACAAAAAAACAAATATGCAAGTTTGTATGTTATTCATATGTGAATAACATATAAAAATTATATATATTTGTGAAAATACATTGTAATATTCATATGTGAATATAGTGTGTAATATTCATAAGTGAATATATCATCTAATATTCACAAATGAATATACTATTTAATATTCACATGTGATATACCGTGTAATACTATGTAATATTAAGATATGAAAATATTATCTAATATTCACAAGTGAATATACTATGTAATATTCACAAGTGAATGCATCGTCTAATATTTAAATATGAATATACTATGTTTATTATATGTTATATTCATATAAGAATGATATTTAAATTGTAAAAAAATTAATCATATTTTTTATTCATAAGTGAATAATAAATGTACTGTACTAAACATCTGATTCATTTTTATTCACTTATGAATAAAGATAGCTGAAAATATAAAAAAAAAAAGTTATTTTATCTTAAAACTATATCAATATAGATGTTTATTTGTAGAGAATAAATAAATCATGAATTTTGGTATATTTAAAATCATTTTTCAATAAAAATAGCTTCTTAAAAAAAACGAAAAAACTATGTTTTCGTATATATTAAAGTAATGCTTAGCATAGTTTAAGGAAACATGTTTTGTTGGAAAACACATGTTTATTCCTTTCCCATTTCCGCTGATACGACGGAAGCTTTTGCAGCAAAAATAAATGGGTGGGTGATAATGATTCCCCTATTCTCAACTTTTTTTTTCTCAATTGAACCCTCTCTATCTCTCTCTCTCTCTCTATATATATATATATATATATATAATAATAATAATAAAAGAATAATTTTATTCTCCTTTTAACATATATCACCTTATTAAACTTCTTAATTAATACATATAAATTATAATGTGATATAATTTCACATATTTATTTAAATCAATAATTATAATTTTATAGAACTAAAAAAATCTCTTAATTAATAACTTATTTAAAATAATTGATTAATAACTTTGAATTTTTAGTATAAAAGTTTAATTAATTTTGTAACCGTGGTTCCCACAGTTTATAAACTAGTACTCTAATAAATAAAGATTTTTTTGTCACATGTCGCACTCTCATTCATTTTGTCAAATGTCATTTTGTGGTTATTTTAAAATAATTTATTTTACATATATCATTTTATGGGTTTTTCTATTTTAATAAATTTCATATAATACTTTAATGTAATAATTACAATAAATATAGTAATAAATGAATATCAATTTCATTATTTAGACTTACCTTATTATTTCAAAATTTTCAAATTAAAGTTTATTAGTTTATTTTGTTTATTTATTTAAATTTAAAAGATAAAAAAATCAATTTTAATAATTCATAATTTTTCTTATTTTCTTATAAATCCAAAGTTCTTAAATATTTAGACATTTATATTTAATTTTTTGAAATTAACCCATGTAATACATTGGTCTTACACCTAATGTGTGTGTGTGTATATATATATATATATATATATATATATATATATATATATATATATATATATATATATATATGCGATTGTATAATATTATTTTAATAACCTAAAATAAAAGCAGTTAATTAAGGAATTTTGCAAAGATCGTGTTTATTGGTTATATGAAGATCATGGTCAATTGATTTCTTCTTCATCATATCATTAGGCTCATATTACCATATTCGTATGTCGAATTAAATGTCAAATCAACAATAATGATTGGTGTATAATTGTAATGAAAGATCAAGTAACAATTGTTGAGTAAAATGCTAACGAGCAAGAAAATGAACTTTGCAAAAATCAGAAACTTCAAAAGCTAAAATTAAGTTTCATGTTGATTATAATGAAGGAGGTTAAGAATATGTTCTTTATTTTTTATTTTCACCTTTAACTCAAACTAAACAGCCACACCCTATGCATCGTTATTCTCTTTTCCAAACCTGTTGGTTTATTAGAAATAATGAAGGGGTGGGTCTCCATCAAAAGCTAAAATTAAGTTTCATGTTGATTATAATGAAGGAGGTTAATAATATGTTCTTTATTTTTTATTTTCACCTTTAACTCAAACTAAACAGCCACACCCTATGCATCGTTATTCTCTTTTCCAGACCTGTTGGTTTATTAGAAATAATGAAGGGGTGGGTCTCCATCTTACTTGAGGCTTACCTAGTATTCAATTAAAAAATATGGAGGGGTTGCAATTTCTTTATTGTTGTTGTAAAAGACACATATGCATCAGTCTCGAAAGGTAAAAATGATGAGAATTATCAAGAATGTCTTATTCTTTAAATGTCGGTTTTATACTTGTAACTCCTATCTTATTCTTTCAATGATGAGAATACAACTTGTACACTTGTAATTTATGTCTTATTCTTTCAATAATGTCTCTTATTCTCTTAAGAATGTCTTTTATTCTTTCTCGAATTATATTAGCACCAAAAAAATAATTCTCACATATATAAATTCTCAAATATGATTTCAGTTTTATACTATATTCTCATATAATGATAATAATGATAAGAAGATCAATTGGAATGATACTACATAATGATAAGAATGATAAGAAGATCAATTGGAATGTGATTCTCATTCTTAGAGAATGGTTTGTGCTATATAAAATTACATCTATCATTCTCATGACAATGTCTTTTTTCATTTTATGATTGATTAAAAACTCATATAAGAATCGAAATTGATTAAAGCTTATGTTAGAACAAAAACAAAAATTGATCCAAACGTGATAAGAAAATCGGTCAAATTTGTATCCTAAGGAAATCTCACTTTCCATATAATAAACATAAAAAGTCCATACAAGCCTTGAAAATCACACCCATTTCTAATTGGGATCCCCTTGGTGGTAAAGTTTACTAAATATATATCATACTTGTGATGTTATCAACTAAGACACTCAACTTTCAACCAAGCTAGATACACATCTTATACATGTATCATCTATATGCCTTCTCAAGGTTAACATGAATGAAATGTATTGTAATCCCCTTCTGAAACCCATCAACCAACTTTTAATGTCATTACAAAGGGTCTTCGCTACCCTTTGATTACTTTTACAAAATGTTAAAGGTCAGACCTCTTGAAAATCTTATGTTTTTATCTTTCTTCTTGGACCCTTACACGTTTCTTTAAACATGTAAACTTGGAGCATAATCCTTGCACTCTTCTATTTGCTCTCATAATTCCACATTTTTGTTAAAATTTTCTCATATTTACAACCCGTTTTCTAAAACAAAACTTGTATACTTTTCATTTACATACCATATTACATCATTGGGCACTTATTTATTTTTAGGATGTGTCTAATAGTTGGCTAACCTACGACCAAAAAGATCTAGTCAACTATTATTCCTCCTTTCCTTATGACTAAATTAAGTTTAAGAATAAACCTTCATATGCATACTTTTTTTTAAACGACAAACGATTCAGCGGAAGCCTCACCATAATATTTCAATGGTGACCCCGAGTTCGAGCTCATTTATGGGGAAAACTCAGACCCCAAAGGGATTTCCAGGGAAAACTTCCCACACATGGGATATGCATACTTCTCTTAACCCACGACTTCCATATCAACTTGTAACACTCCAATATCAAAACAAAGTATGCATAAAGAGTTTTCATTTTCAAAACATCCTTCATACAAAATGGGGTACTTTCATACTAACAAAAGGATACTCGGTTATACCGTAGTGTCATAGAAACAACAATAATATACAATGATAGGTCAAGTGTTACTTTATATTATACCAAAACTACAAAAAAGAATAAAACATTTACGTCTAATGTTCCATCTACATGTTAAACTATTTCCTTACCTCATAATATATTTATAATCATACTAACATGACAATGTAATAAGAAAATATGTTTTTATCTACAAGAGAATATATATATATATATATATATATATATATATATATATATATATATATATATATAGGGCTAGATTAATGCGTTTCTCACATTTATTATGTGCTAGAATACCTCAATAGAAATTTAATAATTATTTAGTTAAATAAAGATAGATATTAAATGATTTCCACAATTGTATGTGTATTAAACGATATCCATAATTATAATTTTTTTTTTATGGAAACTAATTAAATTTGTTATTAAAGTCAGCAATAACATTCTTTCAGAATGAATTCGCATCTAGGTTTTTATGTATGTGTTCGTTTTTTGTTTCAGGACTCACTCACTTAAAATACAATAAAGTTGCATAGAATATGAAGAACGAGAGTGTATTCTACTAGAATACACTCTCATTCTGCTAGAATATACTCTTATTCTTCTAGATGCAATTTATTCTAAGAGAATATTATTGTTGACATTAATAACGAATTTAATTAGTTTCCAAAAAAAATAATTATAAGTATGGATATCATTTAATATAGTAGTAATTTTTACAAAAATCTTATTGGTGCATTCTGACACACAATAAATATAAGAAACAGTTGAACCTACCTCTCGCTCTCTCTCTCTCTCTCTCTCTCTCTCTCTCTCTATATATATATATATATATATATATATATATATATATATATATATTTCATACATTCATTCCCCAAGTGAATTGTAACGTCCCAAAATTCAAGACGAAAAATTTCTTTTAGTAAAACATTACTTTAAGCAGATTCATCATTTCAAAACATAAATAGAGTATTAGTTTCCCAAAATACATGTTCGTTATCAGAGTAAACATTCCCAGGCTATCTAAACTATGGTGTGTGCCATGCGATCACCCCGAGCTCCATCATCCGCTACCGGAAGTACCTGAAACCAAAACTGAAAACCGTAAGCACAAAGCTTAGTGAGTTCCCCACCCTACCACATACCATGCATAACCACATAATGCACATACTGGGCCACGCCCGCTAACCTGGGCCTCGCCCCCTACCTCGGGCCTCGCCCGCTACAACGGCCCCGCCTGGCTTCGAGCCCCACTCGGATACAGATCTGTTTCACTTAGGCCTTGTCTGTCACAGGGTCTCGCCCACTAACATATAATAGCACGTAAGCATATCACATCACATCACATGATCTAAACACATACTAACGGTTCTTTTCCTAAGGCCTCGCCTATCTCTGGGCCCCGCCCTTGTCCTGCTACTGATGAGTCATGGAACCCCGTCCATACTCCTGCTGATAGTGAGGTACGGGCCCAGCCCACCCTCACTCCTTCCCTAACTTGGGCCTCGCCCCTGCTCTGCTGCTACTGAGATGTGGAACACCATCCACACTCTGCTATTGGTGAGATACGGGACCTCGCCCACACTCACCTCCCTACCAGGCACATACAAGTATCACACAGACAACAAGTATAAACTATCACATAAACCATTCCTTGGGCACCCGCCCTCTATCATTGGACCTCGTCCCGAATATCATACTAGCATATTGTGCCTAGGGCTAACCCCCGGGTCTTCTACTCATAACTACATGGGCCGGCATTGTGGTCGTAGACCCATTCATACAAAGGGAAACTCACCTGATTCTGCTGAACTACTGCTGCTAATCCCTTTGACCGCTACTTGACCACTGACTCCGAACTGCTGCTCCACTAGCTCCCCGAGCTACCAATATCAACATAACACTTAGTCTAACTTACCTTCAAAGGTCAACTAATCCAACTCTTGCCAAAGTCAAAGTCCTGGTCAAAGTCAACCTCCCAGGTCAACCCTACTCGCCGAGTCACCCTATTGACTCGCCGAGCTCATATGTTCAGAGTCCTTCTATTCGCGACTCGACTCGCCGAGTCTACCGATTACCGAGTCCTGACATGTCCAACTCACCGAGTCTCCATTCGACTCACTGATTTGAGTCTCGACTCGAAGGGTTTGGGGTTTCGCGACCTGACTCGCCGAGTCCAAGAACAGACTCGTCGAGTCCAAGACAATCTTCATCCAACTCGCCGAGTTGTTCTTCCAACTCGGCGAGTTCATGCCCAACTTCATCCGACTCGACGAGCTGTTCATCCCACTCGTCGAGTTCCTCCTCATCTTCAAGCTACTCGCCGAGTCCACTCAAAGGACTCGCCGAGTCCATCCGGTCCTTCATACATGCAGAGGACTTTTGAGTCATGCAGGGACTCAAATCTGTAGATCTGCCCTTCCCAAGCCTATTCCTCACGTAAAGTTGCAAACTTTACTTGTAGAGAAGGAGATCTAAGCAAAATACACCATAAACTAGGGTTTAAGGCAAGGAGGCTCCATAATCAACTCAAGGGCTGCTACTTTATGCTTCTCAAGACCATAATGATGGGTTTTGGTCCTAAGAACATCCTATGTGCTCATACAAACCCTAATGCTTGGATCTAGGCTTCTCTATTGTACATGCAAGTTATCCAAGACTATAAACCCTAATTCTAGCATATGGAAATCGATATCAACATATAATTAGGTTTAAGATATTACCTTGATTGTTATGTAGCAATAACAATCTCAATTCCTCCTTGAATTGACTTTGGAAGGCTTAGAGTCACAAGTGTCACTCCTCTAATGGCTTACAAACACCAAAAGCAAATGGAGAAGGTATAAGGAGAGAGGAGAGGTATAAGAATTCGTCTCTAGGACCTCTTGGGAAGGCATGGACGAATTCATGAGCCTTGGGGGGTCTTTATATAGGTGTAGAGATTAGGGTTTTAGTCCTTATCCTTATCTAGTTGCTTGCCTATCAAGTAACCATAAGATAAGCCTTGAAAACCCTTATCCTAGTCGAATTCTAAGGCCTTATCACCTTAAATTCGTCCAACCTATTAATAAGATAATCCTTACCTTATTTTGTAACTATCACATAATTACAATTCAGCCCCTCTAGTTTAATTAATTACACTTGATCACAAAATTAATTCTTAATTAATTATTGACCAATATTAATTAAACAAATATGATTTCTCCTTTAATATATTATTCTTATAACATATTAATAAATCATAATAACCTCTCTCTCTAGTTATTTCTCCAATCAAGTTGCTTTAGTGAAGGCAACCCAAAAGGACCATGCACCATCGGGTCAAGTACATACCAAAATAGTTATGGACTTAGACACTAATCCAACAGTCTCCCACTTGGATAAGTCTAACAACTATTCTGCGTATGACTTCAGATCCTGATCTGCAATCGTAGCTTTCCAAAGCCGCTGTCAACTCTGATCCTATCAGATACGCGTGTCCTTAGATAAGGGATCATATATTCCTCCATTCTAGATATCATATGAGATATGATTTCAAACCATTCTCTTTGTACTATATCTCGATTCCCGATTTATGACGACTGACTAACTGAACAAATCAAATTAGCCCTAGCCCGGCCGAGCATTTACGTTTGTCATCACAAAATCATCGAGAGACCCAAAGATATCGCTTTTATCCTACCTTGGATAAAAGGAACAGATAAACTTTGATACAATGTTTGCTTGCACTTACTCACCGAATCACACACAACAATATGTTTTATAACACCAAGTTACTAGTGCGTTTACATATTATCAATGTGCAACCGATTTGCAAGATACAACTCACACATCCCGGTTTCAAGAATATAAGATGTTATCGTCTCACCAATCACTCGTGATACAATTCATGGAGTGATCCAAGTGAGCGTGGGTTTAATCCAATGCTCAAATTATATTCATAAGCACTCATGAACGTTGCAACAAACATTTGCTTATGTCTAATACTCTTTTAGACAATCCACACACCAATTCACGGTAGTTTTCATTCATATCTACTTCCAACATATGAACTATTGTGGCCCGTTCGAATAATTCGATTATTTTTAATAAATTCAATTATTCTGGAAGTCAAAACATGCAAATGTGAAACACAAGAATAATACTAATCCCATATGGCCTCAAACCTTTGAGTATAAATAAAACTCCTTTTATTTATCACCATATCGATTACTCATTATTTGTCGTTTCGGGTAATCAACTTCTTACTTGAATTATTACACTTGTCCCATGCTCTTAGCATGCACACAATGTTTACCTATGGTTCTTACTTTTGTGAAATAGATCAAATTGAACACATTTCCAATCATTCTCATTTCACAACTCGAAATCCTTTTTCATAAGTGTGAGAATATCAAATATTTGCCACTTATAGAATATGCTAGATTCTAATACTTTATGCAATGATCCTTTCGAAATATCATTGCACCAAGGTCACAAAGACTATTGCCAATGAAATTACAAAGTCTTCTATCGGAAATTGTTACAATACAATTCCTTAGATATGATGTCTCTCACTCAAAGTACATCCTTTTGCATAAAAGTTTCTAATCTAGTCATAGATTTTCAATATTCAATTCCCAATATGGATACGCTTCCATATTTTCCATATGACAACTCATTCTTAATAGAATCTTTTTCTATTCATGATAATGTCGATATTGTCCATCCAATATGGAAATATTTCCATATTTTCCAATACTATACTTCCAACTACTCACAAGCGACCAATCCTCATTGAACTTTGGATTGTCCTTTGATAGTTGTTTAATTATTTTAGTCAAAACCAATTCTAGTCCCTTTTCCCTCTAAATGCGCACGACATTTGGAAAATTGTAGAATGGTCAAATATCAAAGCATTTGCAATCGATCCTATACCCGAAGCGTATGGGACACGACGCATAATGTTTTATTTGCTATGTTCTCAAAATTCGAATTGTGAAGAGAAATGTCGTAATCATAATCGAAATTTTAGGAACACACTATGTACCCTTGACTAAATTTATTAACATTTCTCAACCTAAACCTTTAGATTTGAAATGAAATATAATATTCTCTCCCTTAATTATAGCAAAACAACTTTACAACCCTTACGACTTTGCAAGGTATAACTCTTGTTTTCTATAATTAATATTGCCAACTTGCAATATGTGCCTTAATAATCATACAATCATAACATTTATGCTCCCACTATCATGATGATTATTATAAAACATAACACTTATGCTCCCACTAGCTTCGACATGTATTCATAAACATCTTAACTTTCAGAAAAACAATGCTTATTGAATTTCTTAAGTTCATGTTTCTCATACTTAGTGCTTTGATAATCTTTTATCAATGCTTCTTGAACTTAAACACCTTTGCCTTCGATAGTTCATATGTGTGTCTAAACACTTAAGACTAATTGCCAAACCTCACAATTCAAATTATGGAAAGGGATACCGTAACCATAATCGAATTCGAGAATGCAATTTTACAATCACTATCTTCTTAAAATCTCTCTTAGTGAAAGCATTTCCTCACAATCATTTTCATGAAGGAGGAAATCTTATGACACTTAGATTTAAATGGTGTATGTGTTCCTATCCATGTAAATTTGTTAAAACTAAAGTTTACGACAAATTCAAACTTCATATGGACCGAACTTTCTTAATCTTGATTTCTTGCCTTATGGTAGCACAGCTGCCCACCATGTCTTCCAAGTAGTTAAGCAACTCACCCTTTCCTATCAATGTACCTTTCATTGATTAAGGTGCTTTGCCTTTTATGCGTTCAAAATGAGAACTCATAGAACTCACATGCATAATTAACTCGATTGGATTGGCACAGAAACAAAATAATGTCAACACGATAGGTTGTAAACCTCAACTCGTGTGCTAGTGATGATCGACAATGTTTATTTGATTTGTTCTTGAAACCTTTCAAGACCATTAAGACTCCCACTTACTCCTTGACATATAAGATTCTCTTGTCAATAACCATTTCTTGACAAACAAATATCCAAGAGTTAATGTAGCTCATATCAAAATACTTCATAAATTGGTCCTAGTTGGTCTTTGTCTTATCCAAGACATCACAACTTTCCACATTTTATGAATGTTATAAACCTTACTTTTTCACTCGATGTCACAATCTTAACTTTAAGACTTGTTATTGGAACGAAGTATGATTGACTTATTGATTTAACCATTTCTTCAATTCTTGATTCCTCTTCTTAGACATACAATTGTACTAAGACTCATTTAGAGGATTAATTGAGATATGGTTCTTAATCATTAAGACCTATCATAAAGCATAAAAGGTACTCTCCCATCTTCTTAGAATGGAGAAACTTTTATCTTTCTGCCTACTTGATTCTTCTTATTCGTTCTGCTATTGATCTAAACCCTTTAATCAATTCAGAATTACACTTAATCTTATAAGTATAATCATATTTACTAAACCTTTAGTAAATCATGACGAATATATTTTTTACTCTTATGGTGGACTTGATCAACACGCAACTTTGTGTATTCGATCTCCAAGTCCTTCACTTGACACTTTGTCAATGAATTAGTCTAATTTCCAAATATGAAATTTCTCATTCATTGTGCAACCAAGTTGCATGATTCCAAATTTCTGTCCAATTGAAACTTGGGCGATGAGAAACTCTCCTTATTTGGTAAATTCTCGACTTTTCCATAAACACGATAAATAAGAATCATATCCATTTGTTGTAGAAATATGTAAACACCAATTTTCATAACGATTTCATTGCAAGGAAATAAGCAAATAAATAAATAAGTCAAACGAAAATTTATTTTATTTATAAAAGCAGCGGAAAACATTTGTCCTTACAATGCAAAATCCATTGAAAACTATGTATTTCAAAAGAAAATTTTCTAACAACTCTATCATAACTTTCTAAGCTCAAAATCTAATCTTCAAGTCCATGCGATCAAGATCCATTCCTTGTGATTAGATTCATCTTGCTCTTTCACCAAGCTTCCTTTCTTTTCACCGATCCTGTAAAACATTCAAATGCAATCTTATTACATTATGTATTAAGAATTAATGAATAGGAACTTAATGGAGTTAGATAGTGGATTTTACCTGAAGCGCAGCCATACTCTTTGACTCTCCTATATTCTGGACTCTTCGGGCTCTTTGGGCAGACTTGTATCCAACGCCCTTTCTTTTGGCAGTAAACGCAGGTCGGTTCTCCCAGAACGTCCTCGGAAGCATGGTCGGTTGACTTTTCCAACAAATACGCTCCATTGCTTCGCCAAATCATTTCTGATTCAACAGCAATGAGCATGTAAGTTAGTTCAATGAGGTTGTCGTCATGATCCATCATATAATACTTTCTTTTGAACTCATTATATGATTTAGGAAGTGACTGCGAAACCCAATTTACAACCAACTCATCTGGGAATGACACACCCAACATTATCAACCTATCAATGTGTGATTTCATTCCTAGAACGTGGGCACACACGGGTTTACCATCTTCATGTTTCATTTCCAATAGGGCCTTAGTGATATTGGACCTTTCAATTCTTCGATCTTGTGGGTTGGGGAGAACAATAGGAAGAGGAGGAGGAAGTGAAGCATGATTTCTCGTTCCTCGATTGAATCTTGGAATACCATCTTCATGTGGAATGCTTGTTCCACGGGATTTGGGAAGACCATAGTTGTCGAACTTTGACATCTACAAAACGGGAAAAAAACAAATTCAAGTTAGTTGATTGATTGGGTCCTTAGTAAATCACCCAAATAAGATACTAAGGCTAGGTCCCAACACAATATTCTACAACTCGGGAGAGGGATGCCGTAACCTTAATTGCAGAATATTTGAAGGTAAGTGAGTGACGATTCACTAATTTCCACCACGAAAAACGAAAAGGAATTTAAGTTTTAAATCTATGAAAACTCCTAGATTCTTTAAGATTCATTGAACTTTCAATGGCATGTTTAAATCTCGATATGCCCCTCTTGTTTGTGACTGGAATGCTGAGGATCACAAAGCGGGTGTGAATAACCATGCAAACTTACATGGTGCCCTCACATGTTACAGTCACATATTCGATGTGCCGGTAAACCACACACGCTCCACCGAACTATGACAAACATTGAGTCACCCTTTGCTACCTTTGCTTAGAACCATTTAGTGTGCCGGTAAACCACACACGCTCCACTAACGTCTTCGCAAGGGCACAAAGTGTAATTTCATGGAATTGCATCAATTCACTTTTGCCTAAGTAACTAAGATTGGGAATTTTTATGAAAACATTTAGTTACTTTAATAATTATACTTATAATGGAAGGTTTCGTCCTATCCTACCCATTCGGCTAACGACCCTCCACTAGTCAAGAGTGCGGTGGGTAAGAGTGGATACCCATTCAATCGCCATTTTATAGGCAATTTCATTAAACACCCCTTATAGACTAGCTTCGTGAATGAGGCCTACTAACGGTAAGACTGACTTTTACTCATACATATATATAATGTTAGACTTTTAATGTTATATATAGTATAGGGTGTATTTTACACTTTTAAAATATTAGGTGGTCTAATTTAACAATTATACTTTTAATTCAATTAAATTGTAAACCTAAACTTTTATGGATTTATTAAACCTCTTTTAATTATACACCTTAATTAATTAATAAAACCATAAGGGTGTGATTTGAACTTTTTCAAAACTATACTAGAGTTTTAGAATTTAACATTCCTAATTAAACTTTTAATCAACTTTTAAATTCCAAAACTTGAGGGCAAGTTTTGAAACATTTCAACACATTAGGGTTCAGAATTTAAATATATATATCAAAATCAAACCATTTAATCAAAATTTAAATTCCAAAACTTGAGGGCAAGTTTTGAAACCTTTTTCAACACATTAGGGTTTTAACAATTTAAATTTCAAAGCAACAAACTTTTGGGTTCAAATTTAAACTATAAAACTAAGGGGAAAATATGAAACTTTTCATAACAACAAGGATCAAATAACAAATAATCTAAATTAACAATTAATTACATAATTATCCATATTTGATTTATTTAATGATTTCTTGCAAAACAATTTACCAATTTAGTCAAAATAATTAATCAATTATCACATAAGGAAACAATTATCTTATTAATTGATAAATATTTTCAATTAGATCAAAAATATAGTCATATATATCAAAAATCGGATTTGTATTGATCTAATATGATAAGGTAACAATCCATAAGCAAAAACAGCAAGAAATCGCGAAATACCCTCCATCTGACGAGTTGACTCGTCGAGTCAGGCTTGGACTCGTCGAGTCTGCATGGACTCGGCGAGTCCAGCCTCCAGAACACCAAAAAAAACGAATTTTTTTGAACATGTAATGCATCAATACATTGAAACCAACCAGTCTCTGATACCACTGATGGGTTTTGGTCCTAAGAACATCCTATGTGTTCATACAAACCCTAATGCTTGGATCTAGGCTTCTCTATTGTACATGCAAGTTATCCAAGACTATAAACCCTAATTCTAGCATATGAAATCGATATCAACATATAATTAGGTTTAAGATATTACCTTGATTGTTATGTAGCAATAACAATCTCAATTCCTCCTTGAATTGACTTTGGAAGGCTTAGAGTCACAAGTGTCACTCCTCTAATGGCTTACAAACACCAAAAGCAAATGGAGAAGGTATAAGGAGAGAGGAGAGGTATAAGAATTCGTCTCTAGGACCTCTTGGGAAGGCATGGACTAATTCATGAGCCTTGGGGGGTCTTTATATAGGTGTAGAGATTAGGGTTTTAGTCCTTATCCTTATCTAGTTGCTTGCCCATCAAGTAACCATAACATAAGCCTTGAAAACTCTTATCCTAGTCGAATTCTAAGGCCTTATCACCTTAAATTCGTCCAACATATTAATAAGATAATCCTTACCTTATTTTGTAACTATCACATAATTACAATTCAGCCCCTCTAGTTTAATTAATTACACTTGATCACAAAATTAATTCTTAATTAATTATTGACCAATATTAATTAAACAAATATGATTTCTTCTTTAATATATTATTCTTATAACATATTAATAAATCATAATAACCTCTCTCTCTCTAGTTATTTCTCCAATCAAGTTGCTTTAGTGAAGGCAACCCAAAAGGACCATGCACCATCGGGTCAAGTACATACCAAAATAGTTATGGACTTAGACACTAATCCAACACATAATGTGCTTAGATCTGAAGTAGCAACTTCAGATCTGGCTTCTAACTCAAAATAATAACATTATGGCGAAAAAGCCCCAACAACCACACATAGATCTAGGTGCAAAAAGGGTCCAGGAACTAGTGTATTACCTCCAAATGCTCAGAATGAACTCACAATCCCAGATCTATAGTCCCTTCTTGCTCCTCCAAGTTCCTTCTTCCTTCTCCAAGCTTTAATGCACCTTCCAAGGCAACAAATGGCTCAATCAAAGGATATGACGGCTAGGGTTTGGTATCCAGGGCTAAAGAGGCGGTAAGGAACCCTAGGAAGAAGATTAAGACGTTTATATAGGCTCCGAGTCCCGAATTTAGGGTTTTCCACGCACAGACCAGACTCGCCGAGTCACCTTGGCCGACTCGCCGAGTCGGTCACTTACTCCTCGACCCGGATCCCGCTCGGACTCGCCGAGTTCCTCCTTGGACTCGCCGAGTCGCCCCTTAAGATTAAGGTTTTCTTTCCTTTGGCCTTCAAAACTTTGGGTGTTACATGAATTATCTTTGTCTCTAGATAGTTAGCTAAAGGAACCAAACACATGTACAATATTTATATTTAGGTAGCCTTGAAAGTATAAACCCTCATTTTTGAGTTCCCACAAAGTTCATCGTTTTAGGTACTCTCCATATTTCTAGGTAGTTGCCCATAAAGTTTGTCATCATGTGTACTAACCTTAATTATAGGTATCCCACATTGTTCATCATGAGGGGTACTACCTTCATTTCCACGTAGCCAACAAAGTTCATCATCACAATTACTACCCTTAATTCTCGATAGCCCACATATTTATCGTCTAAGTTTCAATCTACTATGTTATGCCAACATTACACATCATATTACTTCAATACATATAGTTCACATGAGTTTTACACTCAACTATTTCCCTTTTACTACTTAGTGGCCACCATACATATATAATTAACATCAATAAACTTTGTCTTAACACCTACAGATCAAAAAATATATGTATGCATAGTCCATCCATTACTTTGACACGGTCCCTCATATAGGAATACCCTTACTGACTGATACTTATTTAGTTAACATAACAATCATTATTTCATGGTTTCAACCTACAAGCATTTTTATAACTACCAAAACATTTAACACCATGTTGCATCATTCATAACCCTCTAATCTTAACCATTACAATTATGTTGCCAATCTAATTAAGATCATACACTTCGCTTATCAATATATATATATATATATATATATATATATATATATATATATATATATATATATATATATATGCGTGTGTATATGCAGGGGCGTAGCTACCCATTGCTAAGGTAGGTCCTAGGACCTACCTTTTCTCTATTTTAATACAACAATTATATATAAAAAACATAAAGGAACTACCTTATTTTTGCCAAAAGACTTATATTTTCATACTTTTTTCCGTTTTATTAATATAAGGAGCTACTTTAATTTTGGTTCTAGATTCGTCACTGTGTATATGTATGTGTTTTCAAGAACATAGTTAAAAAAAGATTAATATATAAGTCAACACATAATCAATGAGATATATAAATATATAATACAAAATATTTCTATAAACATTGCAATATAAATTAAAGCTTATAATCCATTGGATAACATACTTGGTATAATGATGAACACTTGACGTAGACGCAGACTTAGATAGTGGTAGACGTAATGTCCTAGCACAAAAAATTCCATGTGAATGTGATATCTAAAGTATATAACTATCGGTTTAAGTGTTTTTATAACGGATTATACATATACATTAACATACATCTATTACTCTTACTCCTACATTTATACAATTCATTAAGAATGAGACTTGAATCCTCAATCTTTGAGTGATGGAAATCTATCTGTCAACTTTTGAATTTGCTAGGCCAAAGGCCCGTTGGTACTATCATTTTAAGTGTATAGAGCTTGAATCTATAGAATGCAATATGTTTCCCTAATTACGAAGATATAGAACAGTAAACAGAATCTAAAGTGTGTTTTTTGCTTAACTAGAAAACATGAATATATATATATATATATATATATATATATATATATATATATATATATATATATATATATATATATATATATACACACACACACACACACTAAGGTGTTGCATATTGATACTAAGGTGTTGTTTGTTTTTGGAAAAAAAAACTTCTTCAAACCTTTTATTGTTGCCCGGCACAGCACACGCGCAACACTTTTCATCTCGCAGTTGTTTGTTTTTTTTACAAGTCTTCTGAGTCAAAAACCTCTGCGCATGCTCTGTTTGTCGCAACACTTGTACTGCCTCTTCCAACCTTTTCTTCTTCTTTTTTTATTGTTGAAATTTTAATTATATATTGTTAAAATTTCATTTCACATTTTTTTTTTGTTTATTCTTGTCGAATTTATTTTTTGTTTTTTTTATATTCAATAATGATAATTTTTTGATTAAATATCATTATTTTTTACTAAAATATCTTTATTTTTTACTGGAATATCATTAATTTTTACCGAAATGTTATACATTATTAAATTTTACATATGAAAAAGCTATTTTTGGTTTATAAAATTAGTTTATTTTAATTTTTTAATATCTGCAGCAGTATGCAGATATTAAAAAAACAAACACGCTTCTTATTACAATCTGCAACCATTTGATCCACCTCTTCTACTGCAGAGGGTTGCAGCGGTGAACATCAAACTTCATGAATTTTTGCTTCAGAAAATCAAACAGCACCTAAAACATAATATCCATTTTTTGTAAGTATTTTCACAAAGTAAGACAAAAGTATATTCGTAAGGAAGAGCTATGTGGCACTATCTTCCTCTTGTAAAAATGTATATTTTTATGTAGTTAAGTAGCCCAATACTAGACATCTGGCCCACATACTTTACCCATTATTTTATCTATTTTGGTAATACAATAGGAATATAGTATTAATCATAAATGTTTATATGGACTACTAGTTTATAACTCGTGGAAACCACAGTTATAAAATTAATTAAACTTTTATAGTGAAAACTCAAAATTATTAATCAAACATTTTAAATAAATTATTAATTAAAATATATTTTTTAGTTATATAAAATTATAATTGTTAATTTAAATAAATATATAAATTATATCATCTTATAATTTGTATTAATTTTATTGTAATGTTAATAATTTAATATAATTAGAATGAGAAATTTAAAATTTAAAATTGAAAATTAAAAACTAATATGTTAATAAATAACATGCATTAATTAAAAAGACTAATATGGTGACACATGTCAAAAGTAGAATAAAATATGTATTTATTAAAAGCCTAATAAGATGACACATGTCAAAAGAAGATTAAAACTATTCTTTTATTAGAATAAGAAGATTAGGCCTTGATTTTGTTTTCCCAATGTGTTTCTTTTGTAGTTTAACTAGTTGGGTTGATCCTTGTACTTTTGTGAATTGCTGCAAAAAAAAAATTTTTGTAAATTTTTTGGAAAGAAGTATGGTATTAATTTGTATAAGTTAAAAAATCTTAAAAGAACCATGAAAAAAATATGTAAAATTCTCTAGAAAATAAAGTTTAAAAAAAAGTTGTCCAACTTAAACCACACATCAACTTCGTTGATTTTTCTTATAATCTTATTATAAACACTACCTGAAATATAATATAACAAAACTTATGTCCATTCTTTCATAATTGTTAGTAATGATACCCCTCCGTACGTTGCCTAAAGTTTTCCATGTAAAAATTAGTGGGAAATAGGTGTTATTATGTAAAAACGAAAAAGTGTTAAAAGAACTATGCAAATAGATAGATTTATACTTCATAAAAATAACAAAGGTTCAAAAACACGTAAACAAATTGTTTAGGTAAAAAAACTTATTTTAAAGAACATAAAAACTAAAGTTATTGTTAGATTTTGAGTCTAAGAATATCACTATTAACTTGTATAATTCAAGGATTGTGATTGCAAAACTTTCCAAAATATGTGATTTCGACCTTATAGCATGAGGTATCATGAAATCTAATTTGGGATAATCCAAGAATAACTTGGAATTCAGACTACTTCTAAATTCGAATTACAGAAAAGTATCTTGTTGTTTTGCGTTTTTGGTGAGATAGATAAATGAAAAGAATCAATTTTGGGTATCAAAGTTGTTAACCATTTTCTTGAACATTCGTCTTCCTATTATACAAGGAAGAAGGTGGTTAAAACAGTTACACACCAAACTGGCCCCAAAATTAGTTGTTGTAATGGTAGTTTTAGGACAAACTCGTTTCTTACATCAGCATGATGTCATTACCTATTTTTGGCTGGACATATATGTTCGAACGCTTTCCTGTTATAGAAATTTGTTTAGGTTTTGGGGCGCTACACCGAGCCCTGAAGGGGCTCTGCCCCTCGGACCCCGCTAAGGGCACTGCCTCTAGACCACGCCAAGGGCAACGCCCCTGGACCCACTATATACCTAAATCAACATTTAATACTTCGAGTGTGCACCTCGCACCTCCAATCTCAGTTAGTAAACTAAAGTTAGCATTATAGAAATTATGATTATACTAAAATATGCTGAAAACACTAAATCACCAACAATTATTAAAAAAGTTGGGAAATTTTTGTAAAAGGATTCTTAGAAAATAACACCTTTTAAAAAAGATGTAACCGAAATTGCAAAAATATTTTCAATTAAAAAAAAAACTAAGCATTTTTGAAAAAATAAGTTTCAAGAAAAGTTTATGTCAAACTTGTAAAATTCAAGGAAAAGTCGTGAGGAATTTATAAAAGTGTTTTATACTAAATTTGTAAAACAAATTAAAATCAAGGCCAAAGTTGTAAATAATGAAAGTTGGAGGGGGGAAGGAGGCGTAGTCGTGTATCTTCGTAAAGAGGATGGAGTCTTTCCCTCTCAACTCATTCAACCCAATGTCACACTACCTTTTGTTGTTTTTCTCTCTTCCATCTTTTTCAACCCACAACATATGTAAACCTTATATTTCTCAATTTACTCAATCCATTTGCCACATCATTAATTGTCATTTAATTAAATTAGAAAATATAAAATAAAACATTGCATTTTTTCTTTAAAAAAACTTTTGTTAATTTAAATAAATAAAAAAATCTAAAATAAAAAAAAAAGAATTTCATATATACCCTTCTTTAACATTAAAATATCATATTTACCCAACTTAATTTTTAAATATCATATTTACCCTTGATAAAATTTCTATATATCATATATGTCATTTTTAAACATCAAAATATCATATATGCCCTTCTTAAATATCAAAATATCGTATATGTACTTTTTAAACATCAAAATATTAATGGTAATATTTAAAATATCCTCCATCTACAACATGATAATAATCAACAACAATCAAAATTAAACAATCAAAATATACATTTCATAGAGAGGGTAGAAGATGATTCTTTTTGTTTGTTAAGAGGGCGACATTCCAACAACTTTGAAGTTCACATTCCATTATCATAGACATAAGGATAATATGGTTAAATTTTTTAATTATTATAATAATTCTATGGTATAAAAATGATTATAAAATATTAAAAATATTATAAAAAAGGATTTGGGAAAATATGATATTTTGAAGGTTTATGAAGGATAAATATGATATTGAAAAATTAAGCCGGGTATGATATTTTGAAGTTTAAGAGGGATATATATGAAATTCCCCCATTAAAAAAAATCATGCATTAAAAAATGAAAAGTTTACAAAATTATATACCTAAAAAAACAAAAGAAAAAAGAAAAAATGAATCATAATGAATCACATGTAGGGATGAGCATACGACCCGTTGGACCGGACCGGACCGGAAAAAACCGGGACCGGACCTAGACCGGAACGGATATACATATTTATGGACCGGTTTTCGGGTTTTGTTTTTACCGCTAATCGGGTTTCGGGTTTGGACCGGACCGTACCCGGAATACGGGATTTAACCCGGACCGGACCGAAAAAAATTTTCTCCTTAAAATATATAGATAAGGATATTGAATTATTAGTTAATGTTATATATAACATTATGTATAAAACTTGATGTTTTTATTGTAACATTATTTATAGATCTTAATCAACGTTTGTTCCTATCACTTTACAAGAAAAAATGTATCTAACATGTTATTTTTTGTTCAAACATGCAAAAAAAAATTTTAAAAAAACATGCAAATTTCTTTATAAAAACATGCAGTTTTTTTTATAAATAATGTTGTTTTTTGTTGTTTTTTACACAAAAAAGCTGTTAAAATGCAGTTTTTTTGTATTAACAATGTTGTTTCTTTTTTGTTAAAACATGCATTTTTTTATAAAAAATGTAGTTTTTGTGCTAAATAGTGTAATTTTTATTTGTTCCAAATGTTAATAAGGTTTGTATTTTTTTGTAAACACCTCATTTGCACGTGATCTAAGTAAAGTCCCGCATTGTCCCAATTTCAAAGCCTAGTTCGGTCCAAAACCCGAAACCCGGTTTAGTATCCGAGACCGGACCGGACTGAACCCGAACCCGTACATCCAAAAACGATCCGGTTTTCAGGTAAGAAAATTCACGATTTTCGGTCTTTCGGGTTTTCGGTCTTCGGGGACTGGA
This sequence comes from Lactuca sativa, assembly GCF_002870075.4. Taxonomy (NCBI): domain Eukaryota; kingdom Viridiplantae; phylum Streptophyta; class Magnoliopsida; order Asterales; family Asteraceae; genus Lactuca; species Lactuca sativa. Next base: position 23,662,330 of record NC_056626.2, read on the forward strand.
CCGAACCCGAACCCGTACATCCAAAAACGGTCCGGTTTTCGGGTAAGAAAATTCACGATTTTCGGTCTTCGGGTTTTCGGTCTTCGGGCCGGTCTGGTCCGGGTTTGGCCCGTTGCTCATCCCTAATCACATGTATGCATTTAATATTTATATGCTTATTATTATCATAGAGGTCTCAATATGTTTTCTTTGGGATTAATTACATTAGAGAGAGAGAGAGAGAGAGAGAGAGATTTGTAAAACCTGTACAAAAGCTCCAAAAATGAATCCACATGAGCCCGCAAAATCACGGAAGCACAACTTGGAGGTACTGGCGATACCTCCCAAAAAAATCAATGGCTTTGTGCTCCCTATATAATAAACAATAAGGAAGAGCGAAAGAGATTCATACCTTGCTCTCTTTTAGGGTAGAAGGAGTTATTCCCTTTTAACTCACTCAACCCACTAATATAGCTTCACATGAGTTTTTTTTTTCTCTTCTCTCTTTTTCATCTTTCCGAACCCACAACCATAGAAATTCTATCTGTTTCAACTCATTCAACCCACTTACCATATCATTATTTTTTATTTAATTAAAGTAAAAAAAAATATAAAATAAAACAAAACATAACAAAGCATTTTTTTCTTTAAAAATAAACTTTTGCTAAAGCATGTTTTATCATATTTTAAAAACGTTTATAATATTTGCTTTATCATATATCATATACAATATAATTTTAAATAAAATATGCACAATTTATTAAAAAAATAAGATAGAAAATAAATAAATATGTTTTAATAAAATCTATAAACTATAGGGACTAAAATAGAACATGAACTCATTTAGATAACCTTTTGAAAGTTGTAACCATAAACCTACCTTTTCCTAAATGAGCCGCCTCCATCATCTACAAAGTGTAACTATTTTTAAAAAAACACCCCTCCATGTTTGGTGTGTGTAGAGTATAGAAAAATAGTAGAGAGGGAGAGACAGAAGCATCAAGCAACCTGCTGCCTTTAAGATTTGCGGGTGTACCAACTTGCTCAATCGACAGCCCGCTCCTCCAAGGGTGGAGCTTTATAGGGGCAGAGAGAGGGGGGGGGGGGGTTGTGCCCCCTGATTTTTTTGTTAGAAATAACCTCTCTACTTTAATTTTATACATATTAGACCCAAAAATATAAAATTTTGGCGCCGCCATGTTCATCGATTTTTATATGTATTATATTCGCATAGAATCGGAAACTGCCGGTACCGTCTCAATCCACTGTCGCTCAGTCGACAACTTGCTCCTTTCGCCTTCGCACGGAATCGAAAACCCCTGGTACAGTCTTAACCTGCTACACAAACCACCATTAACTCCCTCCTCCCTTATAGAAAAGGAACGTGCAAACCATTAGACTAAACATTAATTACATCGGCAATTCGTCTTTGCATTGGGCATGGAAGATGACTCATAAAATGAGTATTTGTAGAGTCGAAGCGAACTACACGTGAATATCTTTACATTTTTGCTAAAGCTTTGATTATCCTTTATCGTGACCGATACTTTCACAAACCTAAAATTAACGACGTCAACCAATTGTATATGATACATGAAAGACAACCATGGATTCCATGGAATACTAATGTGCCATAATGTATGGCCCAGTCAATATATGTGAGGTGATAAGAAACAGTCGACAATAATTTTAGAAGCATTGGCGTCACATGCATGATCTTTGGATATGACATGAAATTTTTGATGCACCAGATGCCAACGTCATCAATGTTCTAGACCAATCATCAATATGTATTCAACAATAGCTACCTTGAGAAATCGTATGATTTGTCGTTGCAAGTGAATGGAACACCATACAAGTGTGGGTACTACCTTGTGGGATACATCCAAAGTTAACTACATTTGTGAAAACATTCTCATGTCTAACCGACGAAAAACGATTAAAGTCTAAGGCGGGCCAAGAATCAGCTAGGAAGGATGTTAGACGAGCATTTGAAGTTCTTAAGAGACGTTAAGAGGCGTTGGCAAATACTTAAAGTCCCAACACAATCATATGAGCATACAAGAATGCATAGCTTGATGCATGCATGCACCATTTTGCATAAGGATATTTTAGAAGATGAAGGAAAAATGATTGGCCACTACAACGAAGACGAAAATTTACCAATAATCGAAGGAGTGTGTATTAGTACGCCGGAATTGATGGCGAGCACAAGGGAACTATACGACCGCATTGGACATCAAAACCGTCATGTTGATTTGGTAGAACACATTTGCAATACTCATCTAACTCTTATCGATGAAAATTTGTAGGACGATTTGTTCGGCAATACAAATAAGGATTCAAAACATATATTCAGACGACGATATGACCTAAGATGAGGTGTGACGTACTATTTTAATATGCTTCAGTTTTGTTTGAATTTAATTAATGAAATAGTTTTCTTTTTATTAACTTTATATAATTGTTATATTACATATTTATACATTTATTTATTTTTATTTTTAAAAAGTAAAGGGTAATAATAGGTGATTATTTTCTATGAACGAGGGATAAAAGAAAATTATTGTAACAATAAGTTGGCAGAATAAAAATAAAGAGATGTACAAGAAATAATGAAGCGATATACTTGTATTTATATATTCATATTAAACAACTGTTTTTGTTTACAAAAAGACTAATTAAATGACGAGGTTTTATAACATATTTTAGAAAATGAAGGCAAATTAGTTAAATTTATAAAAAAAAAAATTATTTAAATAAGTTTAACCATTGAAATAGTAGTTTATATAGAGGTCAAGATTACTGAAATGGCGATGTAACATTTATTTTAAGTAATAACATAATATAGAGATGCCTACATACCAACATCCTAAGCTACTTTTTATTTTTTTATTATTATTTTTTTTTGTATGGGAACTTCCCTAACGAGGGTTTCCGGATCAGCTTTCGTGTATCGACTAATCCCCGCTGCGAAAATGAGGCTACGCCTCATGCTCTGGAGCCAATGCAGACAAAACTCTATGGCCACAGGGGCTAAATAGTGTTAGGATTTTAACATGGGTCAATAGATTATCCATTATATCTTTCACATGTTTTACCAATTCACCACAACCCAGTGGTTTTATTATTTATATAAAATACTTATGAATTTATATCAAATATTTCTTTTAAACTATTTCATAAAATTGTATAAAGTTGGAAAACGATTTCATTATTTTACGCATGTGTTCAGGGGCAAGCCTAGAAAAAAATCTTGAGGGGTTGCACAATTTTTTTTTTCCACATAACAAATGGTATGTCCGGATTTCAATATGCTGGGGGGCATAAAACCATCAAATAATATTTGTAGGTTAGGTCAAAATGATTTTCGGGTTATTTTTTTTAATAAACACTACCTCACCTAAGACTCAAATATAGAAGCTAATCTTAATAAACACTACAACACCTAAGAAGTCCAAAAATAAATGGCACCAAAAAACCACAACACCCTAATTAAGGACTCCAAAACCAAACTTTTGCAGCTGATGAATCTGACATTAAAAAAAAAATAACAGGACCTCCAAACTATATGCTAATTATGAGTCGTTTGGATTCAAGATTTCTGAAATTGTTGCCTTCTAATCATGCTTATTAATTACTTTGAATTTCTTTGCTTTCTACTTTTCATGCTTATTAGTTACTTGTTTAAATGTTTTATGTATAACTATAATATATATGTGTTCCAGTGTGGAGCATATTCTTGCTAGGTATGAAGCAGAAAACAGAAGCATGAAAGTAGATGGCCAAGATTCAGTAAGCCTCGTGCAACTTCTTAATTCCTTGTTTTCACAATATATACATATTTTGTATAAATATGAGTTAATAATTGAGATGTATTACAGGAACTTCCATTGAAGTGCACAAAATTCAAAACATGTAAAGAGCTTCTACAAATGGTGGACAGGTAATACGTAAACATACAACACACACACACACACACAATGGTAAGTTAGAAGATAATGATTTTAATGATACCCAACTCTTTGCACAGGCTTGTTGAAGAGAATAATAGTAATAATGAGGAGCTCTCTGTGGTTGAGATGACACAACTTGAAGAAGAACTTGATACTGCTCTTATGCAAACAAGGTCAAGAAAGGTGATCCTTTTTCATTTGTTGCTACTTGTTCAAAAGATACCTATCTATTTTTGTTTTTGAATTATTTTCATCATGTTTTGCATTAATCACTGATTAGTAGGATCTTATTATGATATTGATATATTGAGAGTGATTATGGTTAATGATTGATGCAGACACAGTTGATGATGGAGTATGTATCCACCCTCCAACAACAGGTATATAAAGATGCAACAATTTGAACTACATAACTAAAAGACATCAATTTAATTTTCTTCGAATTGTATTAAAGAACCTGAAGACACATTATTGCACCTTGATGCCACATTCCTTTGGTTGCTTACTGCATATGACCAAATAGATAAAGAAAACAATCATTCATCTTTTTAGAGTCTTACACAAATAGAGGCACTTACTCATATAATTATTCAGTGGATTGCTAGTGAAATCCAACCAATGTCTTTATTGTTTGTATACATGTAGAGGCTAATTCATCTGGTTAATTGCAAGGTCGTTAAGATCATACACATACATGATGCACCCCTTCTCCTTCTCCTGTTTGTGTATGTTTAATACCAATCATACCAAGTAACAACCTGCATAAGCACAACATCAGTCTAATCTACATTTATCATTGTGATTGTGAACAGGAGAAGGATTTAATCAAAGAAAAGGAAGAAATCATACAACAGGTAAATCTATTACCCTTGGAAATTGAAACAAGTTTCATTTTTTTAAAGATTTGAGGGTGAAATATTCTAAGTTGCTAGAATTTACAAAATCACAATGCTTTTGGCTACCAAATACCCTCTGTTTTTTTTAACCATTGAAGGGGAGAAATTAGTCAGTTATTTGCTTATCATGATGCCTAAAAAGTATATGATCATTTAGATTCATGTAACTAAAGAAAAACTAGCATAACTTATCAGATCTTCCTTGCGTTTATAATCAAATAATTTCCAAGCTTCTTTTTCAAGTATTCTAGTTTTTAAAAGAAAGACAAAGTTGATGTCTTCTTGCTTTGCTGCATACAGTTTATGTTTGCCTGTTTGGAGTGTGGTAGCGATTTCTATTGTTGTAAATATAGTTTATATCAATTGAATTGAAAGTTAAACTATAATGAAATTGCAAAAATTAAAGTGGATCTTTCGCTTACAGAATGCATCAGCGGAGAATGTGTTTGGGATTGGGGGTGGAGGTGGAGGTAGAGGTCGGAACGACGACCTTTCAGTTAACCAGATGGATTCGCCGCAACATCTGACTCTCCCTCTTTTTATTACCTAATCCCTAACCTCTTCAATTTCAATTTCATCCCTGCAACTGCAAATCAGATTCAGATGTTTATAATGGGAAATAGTATAACATAAGCCGATGGCAATAATAATCCGATGAACGGATGAAATATGTTTGGATTGTGTTTGTGTGTGACTACCAGATACGTAGGTATCTCTGTAAACCGTGATCCAATGCTTCATGGTCAAGTTGATTTATTTTTTTTTTTAGTCAAAACTACAAAATTGGTCCTTCGGGTTCTAAGAAGGTTCAAAATCAGAAATTTTTTGTTAATTTTGTCCTAAATTAGAAATGTGATGTGAATTTGGTCGTAACAAATTTAAAAAGACTATCATTTATTTTTTACATTTTATTTATTTATTTGAGTGTTTAATCAATTATATAAAATAAAAAAAAAAGTAAAAAGAAAATCCCACCCCACCCTACTTATCTCCAATCTCCGTCTTACCCCACATTCTCCTAGCCCCTATTTCCCATCTTCTTCATCACTCATCACTTGCAGATCAAAACTCACACTCATACATATGAACATAAAACCCAACTAAACCCATATAATTCAACTAAACTATCATCATCGATCTAATGAAAAAGAGAAAACCAAACTAGAATCTCCATTATAATTCAACTAAGCTGCAATCTTCACAAAATAAAATAAAAAAATCAATTTGATTAAATCTCTGTTACAGTATTATCAAAATTAGTATAATTTTTAACATCTCAAGGCCTCCTCTTCAAATAAACAACACAGAATCATTATCTCCGATCCTTCATCTTTGTTCACCATCAAACCCATTTCGAAATCAAAATAAAAACATCAAGAACACTTGGGAGTATCAAACCCTAAGCCATCAGTTACCCCAATGATCGCTTCGGAAAACCCTAAAGCCCCATCACCGGACCTGATAGACTTCGCAGATGAAGCTCCCATTCCACCGCCTTCGTTCCAATGACGGTAAAGTCTTGACTTTTAGTCAAAAGTCAAACTTTCCCTCTAAGAACATATACAAACTCTAAAAATCTACAAACTAAAAGTAATTGACTCCAAGATGTACACGACAACCAGGTTCTTGTGGTGATCGGAGAAATGGGTTCCAAGAAGACAACTCAGGTGACTCTGTATCTATGTACACTACCAAGGGTAAAATTGGGCGCAAACAACCCAGTAGAGTGGCTACAATGTCTTTCACAAAAAGAGTTGCAGAAGAATTCGGTGTCGATTGGATGAAGAAGTCGGAACGCGATATTGAGTAGATGTCGCCGATGGAGGCTTGGCTAGAGGCGGAAGATGGCTTAGTCTCGTAGACATTTTTAAAGATGAAGATCGAATAGGCATCTGGGTTAGGTTAGAGAGAGAGAGAGAGAGAGAGAGAGAGAGAGAGAGAGAGAGAGAGAGAGAGAAAAGATACATAAGGGATGGACGGATGGTATGACATAGGTAGGGTAGTCGGGCAAATCTTTTTCTTTTCATTTTTTATTTTACGGAGTATTAAAATAAAAATACGAAAAATATATAAAAAAGAAATAAAAACCATTTCAAGTATTTTTGGATCTAAACCACACAAAATTGTTGATTTTGGATTTGTCTGGGCCTAAACCATACAAAATTTTTGATTTTAGATTTTTCCAAATTTTTTTGAATCTTATCCAAAAAAATTTGTAGATCAATTTAGCAATTTTGTCTTTTTTTAGGTTATACAGTTTGAGTTTTGATCGTGAAAAAACCTATTATATTTTTTCGGGATAATGATTTGATATGTTAAGATATTTTTTAAAATGTACACATTTAGTCCTTATTCTTTTTTTCTTGCAAAATAAACCCTTATACTTTATTAATATGTACACATTAGGTCATTTTCACCGGATTCTATAGGTTTTGCTGACGTGGAAGGGTTTATTTTACAAAAAAAAAAGAATAAGGACTAAATGTGTACATTTCAAAAAGTATCTTACCCTATCAAGTCATTTTCCCTTTCTTTTATTTTGTTGAAATGAAATACCCAGGTGGTATCCATATATCCATAACGAGATTTTTCCAACTTTTATTCATCATGAAAAAGAGGGAGAACCCCGATCTCCGGCAACTCCTTTGTGTGTTCCTACACATCACTGGTAGCAAGGAGGAATGATGGCAAAAACCACAAGGTCGAATGGGGAGGCAGGAGGAAGTAGAGACGGTAGTTGGCGGCGAGGAGCTGCTCTGGTAGCCCCCTCATCGATTCTTTCTTCTTTTTCTGGCAACATATCTCAAAGATGGAGGCAAAGAGAGATAGATCGGAGAAACACAACAGGTAAAGGGTGTTTGGCTGTTGTTGTTCGACAGGAAGGAAGAGAGACGAGAAAGAGAAGGGTCGCCGCCCTTTTCTTGTTGCCGGAGGATCACCCACCTCCGATGACTAAGCTAATTAATTGCTATTTAATGCCACTTGTGCTTCCACATCAGCAAAAACCTGTAGATCCGGTGAAAATGACATAATGTGTACATATTAATAACATATGAGAGTTTATTTTACAAAAAAAAAAAAGAATAAGGACTAAATGTGTACATTTCAAAAAGTATCTTACCCTATCAAGTCATTTTCCCTAAAAGAAAATTCGTATAGGACCGGTATACCGGGTATAGTCGGTCACAATGACTGTATTGTTACAAAAAATAAAGTATAAGGCTTATTTTACAAGAAAAAAAGAATAAGGACTAAATGTGTACATTTCAAAAAGTATATTACCCTATCAAATCATTCTCCTTATTTTTTCCTAGATATGTTTTTTGTTGTCTTTTTTTAAAGATTTTTGCGTAATTTAATAGTTATATATAATATTTAATTACCAAATTATAACATGGGTCAAAAGTGTCTTGAATATGTTTTATTTTAATTTTCAACATACATAGTAAACTTAAATTAAAATAATTATAATATTACCTCCGTTCCAAATTGATAGTCTAATTTTGAGTTTTTGAAGTCTTTTTTCTTCAACTTTGACCTTAAATATTTTTGTTTTTGATAGATAATATTTGATGCAAAATATATGAATGTATTGTATTTTAAATGTTTTTTTCATTTTTATAAGTTTTATCAAGTAATATATAACACAAATAAAAATATTTAAGGTCAAAGTTAAAGAAAAAAGACTTAAAAAGTCAAACGTGGACTATCAATTTAGGACGGAAGGAGTATCTCTTTTTTTAAAAAATTCCCAATAAATATTCATAAAAATGAAAAATGATCCAAATAGCCACAATTTTTGTAGATAATCATCTGCGAATTTTGGTCATCTACGATTTATTTATTATTTTTTTTTTACCAAAACAACTTATTTAGATAGACATGTTAACTATGAAAATCTATATAGATTTTCACAAATTACACTTATGAAAATCTAGGTGATATTTGGTTCGTATAATGTTTCTTTAGAAAAAGAAATTGAAATTGGAAAAAAATCTATAAGGAATTTGAATCTAATTATATATCCTCCTTTGCTGACTTGAAATATAATTAGAATTAATTTCAGATTTTGTTTGATTTGTAGAATATGAAATTAGAACTAATGTAAAATGACAAGATTTTTTTTGTCTGTTTTGTTTAATTTTACTTTGTTTTCTACCTTATATGTAAAATAACTCGTTAATGTGGTCATCAGATTATTTTATAATGTTTTATATGCTGGGTACATTTATATTGTGTACCATAATATTGTTGTATGACATATCAGGTCCTAGGATTTATTATATGTAGTATGATGGATATGACATTTTTTCATTAGTTGAGGGATCAAATCTATGTAGTTCTAAACCTTTTCTATAAATCAAATCTATTTGATTTGTAGAATATGAAATTAGAACTCATGTAAAATGACAAGATTTTTTTTTTTGTCTGTTTTGTTTAATTTTATTTTGTTTTCTAACTTATATGTAAAATAACTCGTTAATGTGGTCATCGGATTATTCTATAATGTTTTATGTGTTGGGTACATTGATATTGTGTACCATAATATTGTCATATGACATAACAGGTCCTAGGATTTATTATATGTAGTATGATGGATATGACATTTTTCCATTAGTTGAGGGATCAAATCTATGTGGTTCTAAACCTTTTCTATGATATAACTGATAGATTAAACACATATATATATGAGGAGGGGCATATGTTTTGAGACTTCACCGGGTTCTTTCTTTCACACTCTAAAATTCCTTTCTATCACCATTGTCAAGTGTGTAATTTTATCTATCGAAATTGATCCATAAACCACCGTTACAGAAAGTGAAAGAATCACAATATGGAATTGTCATCTTCAACATCAATAAGATACCATATACTCCAAGTAAGTATTTCTCAATTGATTTAGGGTTACTCATGTTTATATATAAATTGATCTTGGATTATGCATTTAAACAATAATATGTAAAGATATATTATATAAATTATGAAAGTACTAAAATTTTATTTTACTGATTAAGCATTCATGCCAATATATTACGAAAATCATGTTAATAAACATCATAACTTAATACCGTCATTCCACTTCACATCCCAACAATTTTGACAACATTTGTCATAACAAATTTTCCAATGTACAAATAAGCAAGGAACAAATTTTCCAGCATAATGATACATTATAAATCGATAAGGAAAATGTCGATTTAATTGGTTGCTCCCCTAGAGGCAAACATAGACTCGGCCAAATTATCTTTAAATATGGTCCCTCGTACTCATCATTGTCACATGGATCTACTTCTATTTATTGTCTTATCAAATTATGTAGGACACAACATACCATTATGATCTTGTTTTTTGTTTCAATTGGATAACACAAAGTGTTCTTTAATGTGACAACCAAGAAAATTTTCATCACCAACCACCATTGGGAAATAGTAGGGATAGATAAATGTAATAGCTTAGTATTGTAATGTTTGAATTTATGAATAAATATAATCAAATATGATGTTACATTTAGAAGTAATTCGACGTTTAGACTAAAAAATAAGCGTCCAAAATTTTGTACCATCTTTTAAAATGGTTAATATATTCAAAAAGTACTCGTCGACATGATTCCAAGAATATAAAATTGGTAAAAATCCGACTCTGATTAGAAGAGTTATGATTTTTTTAAAAGTACAGTCAACAATGTAAATAATTATTACGACGCCGAAACGGTACGAAGAGATTGGTTAAGTTTTGACTAAAGTTATAAAAAGGAGGATCATAGTACTCCTCGAGATAAGAAATTTAGGAAAAAGAATGTCGAAAACAGAATTTGTATGAGAGAGATATGATTTTTGTAAAATCATTTATTTTTACCCCCGTTAGGCACAAAGATGAAAGTCAAAACTAGCTAAAACAACCTAAAGGAAAGTTGTAGTACTAGTTGAGATCATCACATAAATATAAAGAGGGTAAAGATTGGAGCTCGTATGCATAAGATATAGACTTTTTCAAAATTCTTTTGTGCGCGCGAGGTGTGCGCCATTACATAGCGTGCGCCTGAAGATTCAATTGGATTGCGAGTGACGTGGCCCATGGAGAGAGTGAAACATGGCGAGTCCCGGATGGAGCCACGATGATCACAGGCGTCACACACAAATATTTGCATCTCGTACACTCCAAAAACTCAGCCATAAATTGCAGGGTCTGCAATCCCATTCTGCACACCCTCAAATTCAACTCTCTCTCCCTCTTATTGATCTGTTGCAAATCCCGAGGTGCCCCGAAGTCCGGAGCCCGAATAAACCCTACATCAGCGGCACCACGCATCGACGGTGAGTTTCACGGCCCCACTTTTACGGTTTTAAAAGATTTTACCTAGGGGAAGGGGGATACATGTTTATCAAACTGCTTTACCAAAATATATTTTGTAAATATATTAGTAGTTTATATATTGTAAACATGAAACGATAGGATAATATGTTGATACAAACTCTACCTAGTCTTAAGCAATAGTATTATGCCTTATCGTTATGCTAACTGATTATTGTGATATGTACTCCGAGCTTAATGTCGTCTCGTGGTGGTTCCATATGGGTTAAACCCTGTAATCATAGCAATGAAGAAGAATGTCAGTCGACATCTGGGAGATGGTCTTGGGATGAAGCTCCGCCTGTCTAGTTATTATGAGTGTCTATGGGAATATGGAGAATATGGTTTTAGACAAAAGGAGGCGATCCCTTCCTTTGGAGGAGAAAGGGTTACTTTTATACATGTCCTCTTCTGAGCATGATCCCAACAATATCATTTGTCTCGTTTGGGCCGACAAGACGTGGAGGAGTCTCATTGGTCGATTGTGCACCACTAGTGGTCATCTACTATTGGTGCAGAGGAGACAAAGGACATCACTCTAAGCGCTACACTTGTCGCCAGGTGATATGGGCATATTTAATCATATAATTCATGCATTATCTTAATACTTTATGTTGTTTTTGTCTCAAATATTGAACAAAAGGTACTTAATTAGTTTAAAATTTCATTTTCAGCAACAAAGACATGCTCGGAAGGAAAAGGAAGCGGAATTAGCGATTGGAAGCTTGAATCTTGGATTTTCAAGAAAGAAGATGAAATTGAAGAAGAACACGGCGTGTTATCCTTAAACACGACGTGTTGTATTGAAGAATCCCAATAAAATTGTCCCTTGTCGTACGCACGTTTTTAATGATAAACACATCATGTTGAGTCCAAAAACATGACGTGTTGCGCCTATTTTCAGAATCTATTGAAGGATCATTTATGTTCGAAACCCTAACGAATGCTTGGAGTTTTTAGCAACTTTTGGAGGCCAAAGACATCCCTAGGAGTTGTGGATTTCAGAATTCGACTAAAGACTTTGAATTGAAGAGACTAACGCAAACAACATTAATAACATACTTTTTTTTTGAACCGGCAAATACAAATATACTAATCTACTTCTAAACTAACACCTAATTCCACCTATGTCCACGACGGGACTTGAACCCTCGACCTCAAAGAGGGAGGGCACCACCTGATACCGCTGGGATTCCTTTGTTTACATTATGTTTGCATTGATGAATTTCATTTTTATGATTGTTTCTGCTAAAGTCATTGGCTAATCACCTTACTTTCGTTTAGAGTAGAGGATCTTATCATTATGGTTTGATGTAGTGGCTTTGGATTATATTGATTGGATTATTTATCATGTTAATCTTGTTAAAAGAACCTTATATGTTAATGACAAATATTTTATGTTGATTAAGGAATTATTGAGATTGCATGAACATCTTTCTTGATTGATAACCTCTTATGATTTTGTGAAAACAAGATTATAAGCCTAGTGTTGTGAACATAACCTAGGGTTAACTAAAAAATAATTAAGTTAATGTGTGAGTTATATACGATGACCAACCATATATAAGTTAATTGAACTAACCAATTTAATTAACTACTATTACAAGTCTTGCTTGTTTCGAATTGAACACTAGTACACTCTTTAGTTTAATCACTTGATCACTGCTTGAACTGATTTGTTTGCTAAAGGATTAATAATAGTGAACATGAACCTAATCACATTAGAAATCGGTAATTTATGATGTATTAATCCATTGCACTTGTGAATTGAATATAAACGAAAGTCTCTTTAATATTATTGAATCTAGTTGTCTTTTGTTCCTCTTTCTAGTCGTTAATTGTTCTTGCTAATTGTTTAAGAAATTGCTTAAGTTTCTACTCTTGTAAAACTAGAGAAAAAACCCCTCTTTAATTCATTGTTAAAATTAGATAATATTAGTAGTAACTTTAATTGTTTACCGTTCCCTGTGTTTGATACCTTACTTACCTTCACTAAACTGCTAATTGATAGGTACACTGCCCATCGTGTGTTTGTTTTTGTGTTTAAGTTAGTTAGGATTAAAACTAGTACATTCTACATGTATCAAGTTTTTGGTGTCGTTGTCGGGGAAGAAGACGGATATTGATTATCCTTTTTCTTTGTGTTGGAAGTGTTTAAGACAATTTTATTTTGGTTTTTTTTGGTTGTTTGGTTTGGTTGTTTTAAAAACTGATAGTAATTAGGGATAAAGTAGAAACTTGTAATTTAATGTTTGTTTTCCTTTTATTATGTAGTTTTTGTTTTTGATCTTTACAGAAGTTAGGTTGGGAATAGAATGAGTATTTAAAGCGTGAGAGGGACAAGTGAGGGGTCGAGTCATTAATGAGAGATTAGAAGATTTTGAGGGCAATTTTTGAGTCCAGTGATTATAATTGCAAGAAAGGAATCACATTACAGAAGACACAAAAGGTGTATTGCATAAATACCCTATGTGAACCAAAGAATCGCTGTTGGAAATGAAGGAGTGAAAATTTCACGTTATGAACATTAAACACGCCATGGTCATACCACAACACGGCGTGTTCCAAAAGAAAAACGTGATTTATGTTTGAATAAAAATTCAACACGACGTGTTTCCCACTGCAACTCGACGTGTTGCTACCTCAATCAGTTTTCTCGAGTCATTGATTTGATCCTATCCAAGACGGGCATTATCCACATTTCTGAATTCCATTTCTGGGTGTTCCAAGAAGCTTTTCCAGTTGTGTTACGAGTTGTCAACCACACGAGACGTATGACACCCAAGGCATGGATGAGTTGTTCCTATGCTAAATTCAGCTGAAGAATGAGCTAAAAAGAAGAGTTATCAACCTCGCCACTACTATCCCAGGGGAGTCCGTTCCTTTTCTCCTCTTTTTACTTGGTGTTTTATTTGTGCATAACATGCAATGGGGACATTGCATAAAATAAGTGTGGGGTAGGGGGGTTTGTTACATTAGTTACATTAGAATCCTTGGTAATTGATGATATATTATTCCATTTCACTTGCCACGAAATCAACCATAAGAATAAGAGAATTGAATATAAACGGAAGTCTCTTTAATATTATTGAATCTAGTTGTCTTTTGTTCCTCTTTCTAGTCGTTAATTGTTCTTGCTAATTATTTAAGAAACTGCTTAAGTTTATAGTCTTGTAAAAATAGAGAAAAAAACTTCTCTTTAATTCATTGTTAAAATTAGATAATATTAGTAATAACTTTAATTGTTTTTCGATCCCTGTGTTTGATACCTTACTTACCTTCACCAAACTGCTAATTGATAAGTACACTGCCTACCGTGTATTTGTTTTTATGTTTAAGTTAGTTAGTATTATAACTAATACATTCTACACGTATCAAGTTTTTGACGACGTTGCCGGGGAACAGGTCTAAATAGTTAATTTTATATTTTCTAGTGTTATCGATCCTTTATGTGAGATTTATCTCATATAAAGTTACAGTTTTTCTGCTTAAATCTTCGTTTATGTTTTTTTTGTTTTTACGATTGAAAACGTCGTGGTCAAATCTGAACACGACGTGTTTGACGTATTTCTAGTTTTCATTTTTATCGTTTTTGTTCATTTTACGTGTGATTTTCTGTTTGGTTTCAGTAAGTTTATGACCCGGAGCTCTAATCAAGTAGTTGTGAGGATATTGGACCCGGAGCTCTAATCAATCTTGCGCAAAAAGAAAGGAAAAGCAATCGGGGAATCAAGCAGTTGTGAAAGGTTCAAGAAAACTCAAGAAGAAAAGAAAGCGAATCACGAGCCCAAAACACCCAAGTCACCCAAACCAGAAGTAGAGATGGTGAATATTACGGACGTATCCATGGAAGAGTACAACAAGAAGATGTGTGAGGATATTGGACCCGGTCTTGTTCAACCCACCATTCTAGCCACAACAAATTTTGAATTGAAGGGACACATACTCTCTCAACTGAAGGACATCCCATTTTATGGGAAGGGTTACGAAGATTCCTATAAACACATTGACGAGGTCAACGATATAGCCGACTACTTCAACATCCCCAATGCTCCACGTGAGATTGTGCTACTTAGGATGCTACCAGTTACGTTCAAGGGAGCCGCAAGAGATTGGTTAAAGGCGCTACCTCCAGGATCCATAACAACATGGGGCAAGATTCGCGAAGAGTTAATTTAGCAGTTCTGCCCTCCCTAGAAGGTCTCAAAATTGAAGAAAGAAATTGCAATTTCCGAACAACAAGGAGGCGAGTCGCTTTATGAATCATGGGAGAGGTACAAAGTTTTGTTGAGAAACTATCCACATAATGATCTTAATGTTCAATAAGAAGTCTCCATCTTCTATGATGGAGTGAATGTCACAACTAGGCAGCTCCTTGACTCCCAAGGACCACTCACGAAGAAAGCACCCACAGTGATAAAAGTGTTGATTGAAGAATTCTCTAAACACTGAAGAGAATATCATAATCCAAGAAACGACTCAACTCGAGGAACAATGAACTCAGATTCAGATGATATGGCAACAATAATGGCCAAGTTGGAAAGCATGGATTGTAGGATGAAGAAGATGGATCAATCCATCCACGCCATCCGTGTGGGGTTTGATAATTGTAACGAGCCTCACCTAACCAAAGATTGTGACCTATACGAGAACGGAAACCAAAAAGCTCAAGTTTGATATTCAAGAGAGGATAGGTACGATGAAGATTGGAGAAAACCTAAGAAGGAATGGCTACCCTATGACGAGTACAAGAAGGCGAAGCAGGAAAAATACAAGCAAAAGACGAAAGGGTTTTATCAAAGAGAAGAGTCGGTACAAGAAAAGAAGACGAATTTTGAAGCTATACTTACACGTTATGCATCCGTATCCAGAAAAAGACATGACAAAACCGACGTGGTGATACGAGAGCAAAAAGAGATGATGAAAGATCAGCAAGCATTGATGAGAAATCAACAAGCCTCAATCCTCAATATCGAGAAGCAACTCGGGCAACTTGCAAAGCAATTCAATAAGTGGTCACCGGGCAGAATTCCGAGCAATGACGAGCAAAGCCCGAGAGGGGCACACATAAATGTTTTTACAACAAGAAGTGGTAAAATAATCACTCCTTTAGTGCCAATCCCGAATGAAGATCCTAAAGTGGTGCAGGAAGGAGGAAAAGAAAACCGAGAATCGCAAACTGACGACTCAACACGGCGTGTTCAGGAGAAGAACACGACGTGATTTCCACCTGAAGAAAAGAAAAACCCTGAAACCAAGCAATATCAGCCTTCATTTCCATTTCCAAGCCGAGCTAGACAAGACAAGCAGAATGAAGATTACAAGAAGTTTCTGGAACATATAAATGCCCTCTAAATCAACATTCCATTCATCGAGGCGGTAACTTAAATGCCCAAGTATGCCAAGTTCTTGAAAGACCTTCTCACGAATAGCAAGAAGATGGAGGAAGCATCCAAGGTGGTTCTAAACGAGAATTGATCGGCTGCAATGCTAAATAAACTACCAAAGAAAATGGGAAACCCGAGGAGCTTAACTTTTCCATGTCAATTCGGGAATTTGGCTACAAGTTACGCATTGGCTGATTCGGGGGCTAGTGTGAATCTTATGCCTTATTCATTCTTCAAGAAGTTAAACCTTCCGGAACCGAGACCTATTTTTATGGCGATCCATTTAGCTAACAAGATGGTGATGTTTCCAAGAGGGATATGCGAGGACCTTCTAATTAAAGTTGACAAGTTCGTATTTCCTACATATTTTATAGTACTAGATATGGAAGAAGACCATCAAGTGCCTATCATTATTGGGATACCTTTCCTAAGCACCGCTTGTGCCATAGTGGTCGTGCAAGAGTCCAAACTTACTCTCCAGGTAGGAGATGATTCAGTCACCTTTGGAGTCGATAGAGCCATGAAGCCTTCAAGGTTAAGGGATGACACAATCTTCACGGTGGACACGTTTGAAGAACTAATGGAAAAAGAATTGGTGGAATGGAAAGAGGACAAGGAAGTGGATTCATGTTCCTTTCAGAAGGTGAATTTGATGTTGGAAAAGATCTAAAGTAGATATAGAGATTACTTGAAGAAAGCGAATGTGAAGAACTCACAAGACACTCTAAAGAAAAAACACAACGTCTTGAGGAGACCAACACGGTGTGTCGAGTCAAAAAAACACGATTAGATAGAGAAAATGAGTATAACATGGCATCAAATTTTGATACACACGCCGTGTTCAATGTTCAGAAAACACAATTGGAGCTGAAAACTTTGTCGGAACACTTATAATATGCTTTTCTGGAAGAGGATGACCAAAAGTCGGTGATTATTGCTTCTGACCTCACACCAACTGAAAAAGAGAGTCTCGCTAAGGCTCTAAAGAAGAGGAAGAATGCTATTGCTTGGAAAATCACTAACATTAAGAGCATTAGTCCTTCTTATTGCTTATAGAAGATCAACTTAGAAGAAGGCGCGAAACTGGTAGTACAACATCAGAGATGACTAAACCCAAACATGCAAGAGGTGGTCAAGAAGGAGGTTGTCAAGACTTTAGATGTCAAGATCATATACATTATTTCTGATAGTCAATGAGTGAGTCCAGTTCAACTAGTGCCAAAGAAAGGAGGGATGTCAGTCATAACAAACGAGAAGAATGAGCTCATACCAACACGAACGATAACTGGTTGGAGAGTGTGCATTGATCACCAAATGCTAAACGATGTCACTTGCAAAGACCATTTTCCTCTTCCTTTTATAGATCAAATGCTTGAGAGATTGTCTGGCCATTGCTATTATTGTTTTCTAGATGGGTTTTCAGGTTATTTCCAAAATCCCGTCGACTCAATTAATCAAGAGAAGATGACGTTCACTTGTCCAAGTGGAACATTTGCATATCAATACATGCCTTTTGGGCTTTGCAATGCGCCAACTACTTTTCAACGATGCATGATGGCTATATTCCACGACATGGTGGAAAAATGTATGGAAGTTTTTATGTATGACTTTGCTGTCTTTGGTTCTTCTTTTAATGATTGTCTTACTAACCTTGATTTGATGCTTGCTAGGTGTGAAAAGATCAATTTTGTATTAAATTGGGAAAAGTGTCATTTCATGGTGAAGGAAGGAATCGTTTTAGGTCATAAAGTGTCCAAATCTGGGATTGAGGTGGATTGAGCAAAGATCGACACTATGGAAGTAGTAACTTTAATTCTTTACCGTTTACTGTGTTCGATACCTTACTTACCTTCACTAAACTGCTAATTTATAGGTACACTGTCTACCGTGTGTTTGTTTTTGTGTTTAAGTTAGTTAGGATTAAAACTAGTACATTCCTCATGTGAAAAATTGCTAGGTTGATTTAAAAAATTATGGTAAAGCAATTAGGATTCCATGCTAGTATTGTGTTTGATGATTCTTTGAGGACCTAAATGTTTAGTTGAGCCAATATATGTTATAATGCATTTGTGGACTCCTTTATTCTAGTGAAATCATGGAAAAAAACATAACCTTGATTAGTTTTAGGTACGTAACATGTTTAGCATCATGTACTTGAAATGTATCCAGCAAAGCTTAAGTAGTCATTGCACACTAAGAATAATACCTTTAATCAATAAATGTTGAAGTTAAATCCCCTTGTGTAAGCATATGTTTTTCTAGGTTTTTAGATTTGAGTGAAAAAAGTTTGTTTGAAAAAAAGTGCTTAAATGTTTGAAAGAATCTACAAGTATGAAGATATGAAGAAAAGCTACAAAGTATTAAAGATTCATAGCAAAAGTTGTATTTTTATTTTGTTTGTCATTTTCTTTTCTAGTTTATTTTTCCATATATATGCTTAGGGGTTTAACCAAATATACCTTGGGGTTAAGAAAGTTTTATGCGGATGGATTCAGAGGGATGCATAAAATGAGCGTTGTTTGGAAAAAGTGGGCAAGTGTTTATGAAGATTGTGAGTATTTAGGGTTAGGGGTCCTTAAGAAAAATTAGACACAAATGCATGCGTTACAGTCATGACATAATGGATGGGTTCAATTAGGATTGTCTTATGTAGTATTAGTGTGCTAAAATTTAGTTTTCTTGGGGGCAAACAAAAGTCAAGTGTGCGGTATTTTGATATGGGCATATTTAGTCATATAGTCCATTCATTATCTTAATACTTTATGTTGTTTTTGTCTCAAATATTGAACAAAAAGTACTTAATTAGTTTAAAATTTCATTTTCAGCAACAAAGACATGGTCGGAAGGAAAAGGAAGCGGAATTAACGATTGGAAGCTTGGATTTTCAAGAAAGAAGATGAAATTGAAGAAGAACACGGTGTGTTATCCTGAAACATGGCGTGTAGTATTGAAGAATCCTGATAAAATAGTGCCTTTTTGTACACGCATTGTTAATGATCAACATGGCGTGTTGAGTCCAAAACTACGACGTGTTGCGCCTATTTCAAAATCTTTTTAAGGATCGTTTCTGTTTGAAACCCTAATGAATGCTTGGAGTTTTTAGCAACTTTTGGAGGCCAGAGACATCCCTAGGAGTTGTGGATTTTAGAATTCGAATAGAGACTTTGAATTGAAGAGATCTAAGGAAAAAATCATTAGTAACTTATGCAATTCCTTTGTTTACATTATGTTTGCATTGATGACTTTCATTTTTATAATTGTTTATGCTAAAGTCATGGGCTATTCACCTTACTTTCGTTTAGAGTAGAGGATCTTATCATTATGGTTTGATGTAGTGGCTTTGGATTATATTGATTGGATTATTTATCATGTTAAGCTTGTTAAAAGAACCTTATATGTTAATGACAATTATTTTCTGTTGATTAATGAGTTATTGAGATTGCATGGACATCTTTCTTGATTTCTAACCTCTTATGATTTTGTGAAAACAAGATTATAAGCCTAGTTTTGTGAACATAACCTAGGATTAACTATAAAATAAGTAAGTTAATGTGGGAGCTATATATGATGACCAACCATATATAAGTTAATTGAACCAACCAATTTAATTAACTACTATTACAAGTCTTTCTTGATTCGAATTGAACACTAGTAAACTCTTTCGTTTAATCACTTAATCACTACTTTCCATGAAATTAACCATAGGAATAAGTGAATTGAATCTAAATGGAAGTCTCTTTAATATTATTGAATCTAGTTGTCTTTTGTTCCTGTTTCTAGTCGTTAATTGTTCTTGCTAATTGTTTTAGATATTGCTTAAGTTTCTAGTCTTGTAAAACTAGAGAAAAAACCCCTCTTTATTTCATTGTTAAAATTAGATAATATTAGTAGTAACTTTAATTGTTTACCGTTCCCTATATTTGATACCTTACTTACCTTCACTAAACTGTTAGTACATTCTACATGTATCACTTGGGAAGTGACCAACATGTTTTGGTTTATTAGAGACCAGAGATTATCATCTAGAATTGGACATCAGCACGAGAGCACCAAGTACCAAGGTCCTATTGTGAGACCACGAGGGCGAGGGCCTGGGTCAGGCACTAGATCGGGTATCGACCGTTAACTAGGCCATCCTAAAGATAGCAGTTCTATTACCTTTAACATATTCCTAGAGGGATAAGTTAACAAGTCCCCTAGACTAGTAGACATCTACATTGGCGTAGCGTAACTGATTTGTTCTAGCCTTGGTCAGGACATATGTTCGGCGGAGATGGCCTTGACGTTTGTTGATGTGACGGAGCCTTCAGGACAAGCTGTTTCATCATGGAGACAGTTCAATATTCCTGCTCCTCATTTAAACCTTCCTTATCATGAACAGTTTTCTTTTTACTCTTTCGTTCTCAACTGCTTCCGACTTCTCTTTTCTTCCTCTCTCTTCTTTCTCGTGTTTGCACTAAGTAAACAATGGCAACACCACGATCTGGAATTGAACCGACATCGAAAGAGTTTGAGGCTGTGTAACTTCGCTTTGGTTTCATGCCGGATCATGGAGTGTAGTTTCCATGAAAGGGGGCCATCATCATTCGGTTGTCGTTGGGTTATGGTTAGGGTCCTAGTCCCAATCTTTGAAGCAAAATTGCGGTTACCGACGACTGATTTCTTCAATGAGATCATGATTCAGTATGGTTTCTCTGTGGACGATCTGACCCCTAACTTGGTGTGCTTCCCCAATTTTGGGCATTTAAGGCTTACTTTAACTCGTCGATGCAGTCCGATGTTCACACCTTCTCTCAGAGGCAGAACATCAACGTAGTCATCATCAACCAGAAGGTGCCTAAGAAAAACTGACAAGATAAGTGGCTCTGGGTTAACTACAACCTGGTTGGTTTTGGTTATCCCCGAGTGACCACCTTCTCTGACCTGGCACCACAACTGTGGGGTGCTAGTCTGACTGTGGCGCAAGCGTTGAAAGTTATCCACATCATCGGTGAAGATTAGGAGAATTGAATCTTGGCAGCGGCGGGAATGAGTGCCGCCTCGCGATCCTGAGGGAAGATGCCTCAGTTCTTTGTGGAGTGAGATAGTGATTACTCTTCTCCTTCCCCCCTTTTTCTTTTTTGCGAGATGAAAGAGGGTTGCTAACCTGTTTGTTGTTTGTGTTTGCAGAGTATTGAGAAGGTGTTATCCTTCGAGATGGTTATGCGAGGCAAGTAGAAAGGTGATCTTCAGTATCATGAGGTGGACTTGGTGGAGACTTTTCCTCCACTTGTTAGTGCCGATCGGGCGCTGGTGCTCGCTGCTCCTTCTGCCGTCAAGGGTGAGAGATCCACCACTCAAGATGACCCTAGTTTGGTGGATGTACCCATTGGTGGTGTTTCCTATGACGATCTTCTGCCTCAAACCTGTGAAGATGAAACAATGAAGGAGGTGTCAATCGATGATGGTCGTGTAACGACCAAGCAACAGATAACCTGAATGGACTCCCCTATTATGGAGGATGTTGGTGTCAATACCATTGGCAGACACCTTCGCAAGAAGCGTCACATTAACTTTTTCCGGGGGTCCATCACATTATTTGACATCCTCGATGATGTCAGAGGGGATGGAAAAAGAAGCAATAGAACCACCTCAGGAACCAAAGAAAGAAATGAAGGATATCACCGGTCATGGTGGTGGCGAGTTTGGGAAGAAGTCGGAGGTTGATCTCCAAAATGATGGTTTTTGAGCATTACAACATTCCTATGGTGCACATGCAACCCTAATTGCTTTGGATCTAGGTTTTTCTTAAGTTATACATGCAAATCAATTTTCCAAAGCAAGAACCCTAAACTAGCATACAATTTTTGGATTCAATGAATAAACTAGGGTTAGAAGAATACCTATCTTGTTGATTGCTTGATCTTGACCTTCAAGAGCTTAGTGCCTCAAGTGTTGCACCTCTAATGGAGTCACAAACACCACTTAGCAATGGATGAATAAAAGAGAAAGGTGGAGGCTGCACAAATCGGCCAGGGTTTCTTCTAGGGAATCAAGTGGCCGATTTTAGGAGCCTTGGGGTTCCTTTTATAGTTGAGCTGCTACTAGGGTTTTCAACTAGAAACCCTAATTCCCTTGCTTAGGCCCTAAGCAATCCACAGACCCACATGATAGGCCTTGGACAAAAACTCTATGGGATTCCCATAGATTTTCGTCCACCCTATAGCAATAAGATCCATTAGCCCAAACTACAACTATTATTGATTTACATGATCAGTCCTCGTTCTTTTAATCAGTCTCTTCTGATCACTAAATTAATTCCAAATTAATTTCTGATCAATACTAATTAAATAATATGATTTGCCAAATTTTATATTATTCTTATAATATATTAATAAATCATTAATTAACCTCTTTCTCCAAAACTCATCTTATCAAATTGCTATGGTGCAGGCAACCCAAAAGGACAATGCTACTATCGGGTCAAGTACATACCAATTATAGTTATGGGATTAGACACTTAATCCAACAGTCTCCCACTTGGATAAGTCTAATAACTATAACTGCAAGTATGACTTCAAAATCTGATTAGCAATCCTAGCTCTTAAAAGCCGCTGTCGAAGTCTGACTTAGTCAATGACGCGTCCTTTAGATAAGGGATCATATAATCCTCCTTTTGCTAGATATCGTGTGGACAAAGCCATGAAACATAATCATTCTCATTGCCCAACAGTTTGTTTCCTGACTTCTGATTTGTTTGGCATAGAACTTAATTGAACACATCAATTCAGTCCTGACCGGGCCCGACACATAAGTCAACACAAAATCATCAAGGGGCCCAAGATATTGCTTTTACCCTCTTAGGATGAAAGGAACAAATAAACTTTAACTTATATGCTTGTACTATTTACTCGTTAAATCATACACAACAACACATTCTATAACATCAAGTTACTGATGCGTTTACGCATTATCAATGCACAACCAACATGTAAACAACAACTCATATATCTCGGTTTAAAGATTATACGATATTATCATCTCATAATTACTCGTGATAAATTTCATGAAGTGATTCACATGAGCGTGAGTTTAATCCAATAGTTAAATCTTATTTCAGAAGTACTCATGAACGTTGCAGAAAACCTTTGCTATGTCTAAGCACTTAGACAATCTAAAAACCAATTCATGATAGTCTAAACTCATAACTTACTCTCAAAGTATGATCGACTATGGATAATTTGAACAATCTAATTATTCTGGAAGTAAAACATGCAAAAGTGAAACAATAGTAAACAATTTACACAAGATAGTAAACTTTACTCATAAATAAATCTCCATTACTTAATCATCAAATGTCAATTACATTTATCTATTACAAGATTCTAAACAAATATCTAATCACCAAAACTAATATCGTCCTTCAGACCAATGCTCCTCGCATGTTGTAAGCGCTTAACCCTGCTCATACCCTTTATGAGAGGATTTGCTAGGTTTTCCTCTGACGATACCCTCTTGAAAATGAGGAGTCCTTCTTCTACCTAATGTTTGATGAAGTGGTATTTTCTGTCGATGTGTTCGGATCTACAATGATCCTTTGGTTCCTTGGTTAAGGCAACCGCTCTTTCGTTATCACAGAAAATCTCATAGGCTCCTTTATGGTTGGTACAACTCCAAGGTCTCCAATGAAGTTCTTCAACCATATCGCCTCCTTCGATGCTTTGCTCAATGCTATGTACTCTGATTCACACGTTGAATTACCCACGGTCTCCTGCTTGGAACTTTTCCATGTAACCACTCCTCCATTTAGGGTAAATACCCAGCCTGACTGAGAGCGGAAGTTATCTCTGCGGTCTGAAAGCTGGCGTCATTATACCCTGTCACTCTCAAGTCATCACTCCCACCAAGTGTAAGGACCGAGTCCTTAGTCCTTCGCAGGTACTTAAGAATGTTCTTAACTGTTGTCCAATGAGATCTACCCGGGTTCCCTTGATATCAGCTAACCATGCTCAACACAAAAGCCACATCAGGGCGAGTACATGTCATAGCATATATGATAGAGCCAACGGCGGAAGCATATTGTACTCGACTCATTTCCGCTATCTCGGCATCGGTAGTCGGACTCTAAGTCTTACTCAGCTTGGTATTGCTTTGGATTGGCAGTTCCCCTTTCTTGGAATTCTCCATGCTAAAACGTTTCAGCACCTTGTCCAAGTGAGTACTTTGACTAACTCCTATTAGTCCTCTACTTCTATTTCTCAAAATCATTATCCCTAGAACATAAGAAGCTTCTGCTAGATCCTTCATAGAAAAACACTTCCCAAGCCAGGACATAACCTCCTGCAAGGTCGGGACGTCGTTTCCTATGAGTAGTATGTCATCAACATACAAAAATAGCAAGCTAACTATACTCCCACTAGCCTTGACATACACACATGACTCATCCTCGCTTCTCAAATATCCAAACTTTTTAACTTTCTCATCGAAACAAAGATTCCATCTACGAGACGCTTGCTTTAATCCGTAGATGGACTTCTCACGCTTGCACACTCTATTAGCATATTTAGCATCCACAAACCCTCTGTCTGACAGATGTAAACATCTCCACCCAGCTTCCCATTAAAGAAAGCGGTTTTGACATCCATCTGCCAAATTTCATAATCATGAAACGCAGTGATAGCTAACATGACCCTAATAGACTTGATCTTGGCTACTATAGAGAAGGTCTCATCATAGTCAACCCCTGGGGTTTGAGTAAAGCCCTTCGCAACCAGTCGTACCTTGAACATGTGCACTTTCCCATCCATGTCGGTATTCTTCTTGAATATGCACTAGCACCCGACCGTCTTACGACCCAGTATATTGTCAAGCAAGTTCCAAACTTGATTTCTCATACATGGAAAGAATCTCGCTATCCATTGCCTCCTTCCACTTTGTAGACTCTGGGCCCATCATGGTTTCCTTCTAGTTGTTAGGCTCATCTAAATTTATCGGTGTACTATCACTGATAAACGTATCACCTTCAGAAGTTATATGGAAACCATACAGCATAGGTGGAACACTAACTCTACTGGAACGTCTTAGAGGTAAGGACTCGTCCAATGGTTCAAAATGAATCTCTTCCTCAAGTTGAGCGCTAGTGTTAGAGGTTCCTTCATCTCTTGATTCTTGAAGCTCTTCGAGATCAATTTGCCTCCCACTGTCCTCTTGGCATAAGAGTTCTCTTTCACGGAAACCCCTCTCCTTAGTACGAAGACCACGTTGTCACTAGGTCTGTAGAAAAGATATCCAAAAGACTTCTGTGGGTAGCCGATGAAAATACACCGCTCATTGCGAGGTTCAAGCTTGTCATGAGTCTCTCGTCTTACGAAAGCCTCACGACCCCAAACCTTGATGTGTGCCAACAAGGGAACCTTCACTGTCCACATTTCATGAGGTGTTTTGGAAACCTTCTTGGTTGGGACTAGATTAAGGATATGGGCAGAAATATCTAAGGTATACCCCAAAATGAGATTGGTAACGAAGCTCAACTCATCATGGAACAAACCATGTCCAACAAGGTTCGATTGCGCCTCTCAGCCATACCATTCACCTGTGGTGTCCTAGGTGGCGTCAATTGTGAAACAATTTCACATTCTTTAAGATAGTTGTGGAACTCGATACTAAGATACTCACCACCCTTATCGAATATGAACATCTTTATTTTACTGCCCAATTGATTCTCCACTTATTGTTTAAATTCTTTAAACTTTTTAAAGGTTTCCGACTTGTTCTTGATTAAGTAGATATACCCATATCTGCTATAATCGTCGGTGAACATAACGTAGAAGCAGTTAGCATCCCTTGTGGTTGATCTGAAGGGCCCACACACATCTGTGTGTATGAGATCAAACAAACCCTCACCACATTCACAAGTACCAGTGAAAGGTGATTTAGTAATCTTTGCAAGTAAAAAAGATTTGCACATGTCATCTGAATTTAGGTCAAATGACTCCAAGACTCCATCCTTTTGGAGTTGGGCTATGCGCTTCATGTTGACATGTCGAAGACAACAATGTCACATGCATGCCTTGTCTAAACCATTAGACGAATCGATATGCAACACATTATTTCCTAAGTTGTCTACAACCATCACAGTTTCATATACACCATTACAAGGCAATGATTCAGAATATAAAGTACCATTATAGAAAGCATTAATAGAACCAACTTCATTATTAACTGAAAATCTAAAATCTTGTCTGTAAAACCATGAAAAGAAATAATATTCCTCGTCATCTCTGACGAGTAGCAGCAATCATTCAACTCTAATCCTAACCCACTACTAAGCACTAAAGAATAAATCCTGATCTTGGTGACAGACGACAATTTCCTATTCCCCATTATCAGGTTCATCTTCCCATGCGCCACATTACTACTTCTTCTTAGCCCCTGCAAATCAGAACAAATGTGAAAACCACATCCTGTATCCAGGACCCAAGAACTAGCATGTGATGAGTTATTAGATTGAATAATATAAATACCTGCGAAGTAGGGCTTTATCTTCCCATCCTTGATGTCCTGCAAGTATTTCGGGCAGCTTTGTTTCCAATGCCCCTTGTCGTTATAGTAGAAGCACTTTGGTTCTTTAGGATCAAATGAGGGAGTGGAAGAACCGAATTTACCTTTGGATCCATTTGAAGTTGATCCATCATGGGACTTTCCCTTATGGATCTTATAGGTAGCTTTCCTCTTCTTCCCTTTTCCATGTCCTATAGCAAGGATGGGGGCAGCAGCAATAGGGGTGGACTCGACAGCTTTGCCTTTAAGTCCACTTTCAACAGTTCTCAACAAACATTGAAGCTTGCTGACAAGTCATCTTGAACTGATCATGACAAGGAGATAAAGAGTGCAGGATTATATCAATCGCTAGCTCTTCGTCAAAGTTGACATTCAACTTGAGCAGACAATCCATATACCTTTGCATCCTTTGCAAGTGGCTCATGATGGACTCTCCATCTTTCATATTGGTTGTTATCAATGAGGCAAAAATCTTGTACCTTTCCTGACCACTACTAGAAAAACAGCCTTTAAGGACGTGCAAACAATGACGCACAGTGATAGAGGATGCGCATTTGTGGGTGCCCTAAAAACGAATGTCAGTTTTCCAAAATTTTAAGGATAGAGGACACGTATTTATGAGTGCCCTAAAATTAGTGTCAGAAAAGAAAAGAAAAAAAGAAATGCGGAGGGCGCCTTTCATAAAACGTGCGTCATGTAACTGTGTCGCTTTATAATTTTTAAGTGAAACACGCGTTTTAGGTGGGAAATGAAATCGACAAAAATTACCCCCGCATACCAAAAATTAAACCCCCGCCACTTCCATTTAGCAAGAAAAAGCCCTAGGGACTTCATCTTCATAGCAGCATCGCACCACCACCCAGCCTCTGATCTCGCACCGCCAAGTGTCTCCGACCATCTTCTCCAACCATTCTTCCCTGTCGCACTACACCGATAACAAACCCCCCCTCCATCATGATATGCTACTCTTTGTATTTCCGGCTTCCAATTATGTCAGGTGTCTTACCTTCAACCTGGCATAAAGTAAAATCCATCGTTCGCCTTCTTCTCTAACCATTTGGGAGAAGTTAGTTTCCAAACGTTTCAACATTTCATTGCGTTTGACCAGCTTCTAATCCAATTTTCCCTTCCATCTTACGAACACATCCTATTTTACTTCTTCATCGATTCCCTTCTCCTCTAACCACTTTCCCTAATTCTCCCTTGACTTAAACGAACCACAACATCGACAAAAAAACCTAATCTCACTTACAACAAGAAACCCCTTATTCTTTCCTTTAACTCATCTTGGTAAGATCAAGCACATACAACCATCATCTATGAGAGAATGTATGGCTTCTTCCTCTTACAATCGCTAAGCCCTAACATCGAAGATTGAAAGTCAATTGACCCTCGGTTCGATGTAAAAGGTAAGCATTTTCCTTTAGTTATTCCATTCTGTTAGTTCGACCTCATATTCTTCTATTCTTCGTCTTTTTTTCCAGATTATCAACTCTAGCCCTATACTGTGTTTTCTATAAATGGAGAACCATTCAATTTAGGGCTTGATTGCAATTTCCTCCACAAAGATTATATTCTGTTTGAATTTTTGTTTATATTGTTTTTTGTTAGAAGAAGCTAATACAGAACAAACCTCACCATCTGATTTGTTATTCATCTGTTTTGTTACAATTTGAACAATAACAAATTAGATAATCATATAAAACTTTTATCTATAATCTATCTCTAAATTTAATCATACAAACAAACCTTCATCAACTTCATATTTTTCTTTTTCATTTTCCTTTTCGAGATTCGTATTAACAATGATGCTTTTGATGGAATCAACTTTCTGTTGATGAGCAACTGCATTTCTTGCTCTTTTTTATCCGCATGAGAGAAGATGGAAGCAAACAAGTGTGGATAGTGGGGTTGCAAGAATACAAAGTCTCAAATGTGGAAACAATCAAGGAGTTAATTGATAGAGGAAATTCAACAAGGATCACGGGGACAACAGGGGCAAATGAGGAATCTTCACGATCACATGCCATTCTTCAACTTTGTGTCAAGAGATCTGTTGATGGAAGTGAATTGAAACCTGCTAAATTTGTTAGAAAACTTTCATTTATAGATCTTGCAGGAAATGAAAGTGGTGAAGATACAACTGATAATGATAAAAAAAGCAAGGTAAAGGTTGGAATATGGAATGGAATGAGTCATTCCATTTCATTTCTTCCGTCTCTATTTTTCTCTTTTTTTTCTAATGCTCAAAGTTCTTGTTTTTAATATCAATTGCCCTATTCTTTTTTATACTTGATGCACCTTTTATTCGCAGGTTTGGCCTGTGCATACTCCAAGGCCTATTGCTTCCAAGCTTTCTGCTGATACCCCTCTTCTTACTGGACAACTAAGTTTCAGATCTTTTATGTTATTGCAGATTAGTTTGTGGTTGCATGATTTTATGATTTTTATTTTTTATTTATTTTTTATGTCAGCATGTCCTTGATGCAACTTTTCCCTTCGGTGCTTGGTGGCACATGTACCATTCCTGGTGCCTTTGGATGTGGGAAAATTATTATAAGTCAATATCTATCCAAGGTATATTATTTTGTCAATTACTCATTCTAAATATTATATGTTGAAACTATTATTATTATTATTATATTCACTCCCACCATTAATTGTTATGCAGTAGTCAAATGCGGACACTGTTGTTTATGTTGGTTGTGGAGAAAGAGGAAATGAAATGGAAGAAGTATGATTTCCTTTATTATTGTTATTTTTATTTTTTAGTGTTGTATATATAAAGTGCTTCTTACTTCTAAAACAATGATATTACCATGAGCAAAGATTGTCCATGTCATGTGCTTTGAGGAGTATCTGATAATCTTAATCTTAAGCTGGTTTCAATGTGACAGGTATCAGGACCAGTTGTCATTGCAGATGGAATGGCTGGTGCTTTTCTTGTAGTCGAAAGTATTAAAAAGGGTTTGAATAGAATTATTTGTTAAGGATATATGGAGAATGCGGAGTGTAGGATCACAACCAATCACTCAAACGAGGAAGAAATTGATCTCCTAAAAATCCTTGTTAAATTGATTGAGTAAGTATAAATTTGTTTCTGTTAACTATTTATCTTTACCTTCATCATTATTAAAAACTCTTTTGGCAAATTTTTATTGGATCTTTCATTCTTTTTGTTGTGGATTTCTTATAGTTTGTTTTGTCCGTAATAGTACAGAAGGGCTGAGAAGCTCTACTTAGATCTATTAGTTGAGCGCTTGCTTGGTATGTTTATTTTTTCTATTTTTTAATGAAATTGAATCTTTTAAGGTAATTCAGTTATTGATAGTTAAAGATATTTCAGGAAAATGAATGCTAAGAGGTAAGGATACTTTACATAGGCATGCCACAGGTGTGTTTTATAAGCTTACTGAAACATCCCAAAAATACAGTCTGAAAATTTCGTTTTAAAATAGTAATAAAACCATATTCATCAATCGTCATATAAGAATCATAAAGAATGTATCTCAAAATATCTTAACAACTGTCAAATATATCAGAGTATAAACATCCCAGGCTGAACAATTGGTGTGTGCACTGCAATCTTCCCGAGCTCCTCTTTTGAAAACTGAGTACCTAAACCAAAACTGAAAACCGTAAGCACGAAGCTTAGTGAGCTCCCCCAAACTACCACATACCATATAATAACATATAAAGCATCTACTGGGCCTTGCCCACTGCATCGGACCGAAGTCCGGAAACTAACCAGGGCCTTGCCCTCTGCATCGGACCGAAGTCCGGAAACTGCATCGGACCGGAGTCCGATACTAACCAGGGCCTTGCCCTCTACATCATACCGAAGTCCGGAACTAACTGCATCGAACCGGTGTCCGGAACTAACCAGGGCCTTGCCCTCTGCATCGGACCGAAGTCCGGAACTAACTGCATCGGACCGAAGTCCGGAACTGATTGGGACGTTGTCCCCTGCATCGGACCAAAGTCCGGAACTGACTGAACATAACATAGCATAAACATATCAACTAGCATGAATACATATAATGCATACTACATCAGAACAGAGTCCGGAACACATAACACAAAACATGCTTGAATCACAAAGACGTCAAGCACTCTAACTACTACATCGGACCGAGGTCCAGAACTAACTGAACATAGCATAACGTAATCATAGCATATAATATAAACACATATACTGCATACTGCATCGGACCATAGTCCGGAACACATAACTCATACCATGTCTGTATCACAAAGACACCAAGCATACTGAACTACTGCATCAGACTGAAGTCCGGAACTACTGCTAACTAAACGGGCCGGCATTGTGGCCGTAGACCCGTTCCTACTGGAAGGAAACTCACCTCGCGCTGCTGAAGTCCCGTGAATAACTCCCGGACTGCTGGCTGACAGATCATCAAGTTATCAACATCAGATTAAACCCAACTAATAACTGGATCCCAAATACATATCCACAAGTCCTTGCTTGGGTAAAAGACTACTTTACCTTAACTTAGCTTGATTCTAGCCCAAGACCCAATAGTCTGATGACCAATTAAAACCCAACTATGGCGCAATTTTCTAAATTGGGCCCAAATCCCTTACATGATCTTACTTTAAAGGCCCAACCATTCATTTTAATCCAAACCCTTGGAAATCCAATAGTCCAATACCTTATAATTTTCAAGGCCCAAATATGGCTCCTCTGTGGCCCAATTTTCCAATTGGGCCCAAGCCTGTCCAACGGGCCTTATCCTGAAGCCCAGTCCAATACTCTAGTCTGTATACGTGTTATTAGGTAAACCCACCTACTTATAATTCGCCATCTCCTCATCAATATTCATGTTTAACTCCATGACCTAATATTACCGGGTCTACATCGAATAATCATGTTCGTATAAGAGATTACAGCTAGCCGTATTTAATTAAATATGGTCCATTTAATTTTCATATAACAATTCATGTGCTAATTGATATATATAACCGACCCAATTAAAGTTTTGCTAGTGCACTCAATTTTCGAGTCCAATACTAGATAGCTTCATCGTTTAGCCCATTGGTTTACCAGCCCAATAAGCAATTCATTAGCCCAATAGGAATTATACCTAAGTATCCAAACAAGGGGTTAAGGGAGGTGGTACCTTCATCGCTTCCAGCTTTGATGCCAAACAACTCCTTCCTCCTTGATTGTCTCCGCATTCCCACCCCAGCGATAACCTCACCATCGGCGAAGCTCTCATCTCCGGCCCACAATGGTCGTTTATCGGAAGCACTCAGCAGCCTCCATCATCGTCCTTGGAGAGGAACAGGGCTGTCTAATCCATCTCCTGGTTCTCGATTCTTTGAAAGCGCCAATAGCGATTTGCTCAAGTGCAAAGCGAAGGTCAAACATCCTGCTATTCATCATTGCCATTGATGGCTTTAAGCACCACCTTCAGTGAAATAACTCGCTGGAACCAAGCTTGACTTAGAACCTCATCGGAACTCGAATCTTCCTGAACATTGCTATAACAACGCTAAGCCCTCGATTAGGAAAGAATAGAACGGCCACTGCTTTCAATCGCTCCCTTCTCATTGATAGATCACAACTCTTTCCCCCTCCGTATCGCTTCTTTTCTTTTCTTTTTCTCGATTCACTCACCGCTTCCAGAGCTAATGATCGGAAAATTACCGGAGGGCTCCATTCTAATTCTTCTTCTTCTTCTCTCTCTCTCTCTCTCTCTCTCTCTCTCTTTTTACTACACACACACAAATCGTCCCACACAATCAAAATTGGGGCTCTATTTAAGGTGGATGGTGCACGATCGAAGGTAGCAAAGGTGCAGGTCACGACAATAAACCTTCAGAAATCTCTGATTCACGCTTGTCGGCTATCAGGGGGAACATGGAACCCAATTTCCAAAAATTGGCAAAAGTGGCCCTCGAGGTTTTGGCGCTATTACAACTTTTCCCCAAAACTTTGATTCCCTCCTTAAAAGAAGTTTCCCATAATTACTATGTGGACCCTGGACTTAAAATATATACAAACCATTTATTGAAATTAATAAATCTCACTCACTTACCTTATTAATCACGAACACGAAGCATTAATCTTACAAATACCCCCAGCTTCTAGAATCGTGACAATTAACCCTCGAGACCAACACCCTGCTACATAATCATTATTGATTTTAGGGCTGATATACATTTATTTATTTATTTATGAATGGGGTGTTACACTTACTTAGCTTCTTACATCAAAGAGTATAAAGCTTTCCCAACTTGTTCTAATAATTAAGAAAATGGTGTTTTTTTGAAAAATGCTTCTCAATTTATCTTATCAGGAAGAATAGAGAACAAGCCTCAAATCTCTTCGTGCTGACCTCTTAAAAAACTAAACAAAGAACTCTCTGAGGTTGAGAGAGAGGTATTTTTACATGTTTGCCCCTCGTAATCATTTGTATAAATATTTATATTTCAACTCCAAATAGTATCTAGTATCTAACTTTTTGTTGTCCATGTTCTTTATGAAGGTTTCTAAGCCAAACGATTTTGAAGATTTCTATTGCTTCTCGTTTCGTTACTCCTTAACAGGTAATATTTATGTTTTTTTAACTCCAAATAGCATCTTAAATACCATTTTATTTTATTTTTTGAATATCTATTACATTGTTGATCTGTAGTGTTTAGTTTAGTAAAAAGTCACTAAATCTGTCAAGGGCAGTTTGGTCTTTTGACAACAGAGTCATCTAGATGTTGGTATAAATAGCAGGTCAAGGCAAACCTATTTTAGAATTCACCCTATACAAATGCCATCTCCATAGGAAATATTTTGAAGAAGAAAAAACAAGCTTGTTTGATAAAATTGTTCAAATTATTATTTCAGCAACTGAGGTAATTCCTTAAACAACAGTGAACAAAGCAATATCTAGATAGGTTCCTTAACTATTAACATTAAACTGTTCATATCTTATTTTATGTCCTTTTAGTATTTATTCTTTTTTTTTTTGCAACTTATAGTTTAAAAATGAAAACATTAATTTATCGAATTATTTCAATTGAAAAGAAGGTTCACCTTATTTTACGGTCAAAACAACAACCCCCATATAGCATTTTGGTATTCAGGTAGTTGACCTTATGTACAGTCCTTTGACAAAGATTTACATCGGATTTCAATTGTTGGCTATATTTTGCTAAATTTTTCTCATCTAATTTCATTTACATGGTAAACATGATTGTGATTTGCAGCCTAAATACCTTGAAATTTTGATGCCACCATTGATTGCAAAATGGCAACAACTTTCAAGCTCAGACAAAGATCTTTTCCCACTTTTGGAGTGCTTTACATCCATAGCATAGGTATTGTTTAGGGTTTAGCTGTTTCTTATGAGTTTTATTGTAAAAAACTACAAAAAAATAAGATGCCTTTAGATAAAGCCCGCCCGGTCTAAAAAAAGCCCAGAAAGGGCCATAATTGTCATATAGAAGATTAAAAGTTGTTATGAGTACATGCCAAACAGAAGCTTAGACTTGTGTTTATTTGGTCAGCATTCACCGAAGGTTAGCACCATTGAGAAGGATTAATGTGATTGATTAGTTGACATTTATATTTATTTCTTTTCTTGTATTAGGTACAAAGTACGATTTGGATTATAAATCTCCTAATAGATCAGGACAAAACTTCAAGTCAGGAGAAGATATGGTTGAGATGTTGAAGAAGGTTAGCACCATGTTCTGAAAAATAAGTCATAAAATTGTCTTGAGGTTTATTTAATGGTGATTGGTGGTTTTGTTTTCTTGATGGAGTTTAGCAATGGAAAGATAGCTCGATAGCAAATTTAGTACTTTCTTGTGTATAAGTTTTATTAGAAAACAAACATATTTTTGAACCCTTTGAGATTTATCCATTTATCTACTATTGGAATGATTATTTGTATCACATTAACTTTTGTGCAATGTATTGTATTTTTTGTATATGGTATTTTATTTTCTATTATGAGACATGAAATGCAAATTTAATTTGAAAATTAGTAAATCTACAAATAATTTTTTTTTAAATTTAAAATTACGATACGCAAAAATGTGTGTCATCTTCATTTATGACATGGCCTTTCTTGACAGCGGATTTAATGATACGCATTGTGTGTCGTAAATGCGCGTCGTCTACAGAGGACGCGCAAAAGCGCGTCGTCTCTCGTTATGACATGGCCTTCCTTGACGCGCATTTGCGCGTCGTCTAAGCGTTTAACGACGCGCAATGAGCGTCGTAAAAGGCTATTTTTCTAGTAGTGGACGCACACTTTGATGATACTTTTCCATCAAATCTTGGCACGTGTCATAAGGCCAGTAGTCCTCGTAGAACCGCTGCAGATCAGGAGTCATAGAGGCTACCATAATACATGAAACCTTTGTCGCGTCTTTTTCATGAGCCCTATACTCAGCTATTTCTTCAGCAGAAGCTTTGGTTTCATCTATCTCTTTGAGCTCTTTATCCAGGATGTATTCTTTCTCCTCGTATCGCAGGGCTATTCAGATGTTGTGAATCCAATCATTGAAATTGGACCCATCAAACGTGATCCTACCACAAATGTTGAAAATAGAATAGGAGCTTGAGGAGTTGGAGTTCAAGTTAGAAGCGTTGTTTGAGCCAGACATCTGCAAAAGAAAAGGAACAAAGTTTTGATTAGATAAGCAATACTTAATATAACACCCAAATGAAATATTAAGGCTAGGACCCAACACTATAATTCACAATTCGGAAGAGGGATGCCGTAATCCAATTGCAAATCATATGAAGGTAGGTAAATGAAGATTTACCAATTCCACCACGAAAAACGAAATGAAGACTTAGGTTTTAAATGAAATGAAATTCCTTGATTCTTTTGAGATTCATTGAACTTTTCAATGGCATGTTTAATCTCAATTATGCCCTTCAAGTTTGTGACTGGGCTACTGAGGATTACAAACAAGGTGTGAATAACCATGCAAATTAGATTGGCACTCTTGATGTCATTTACCACCTAATCAATGTGCTAGTTAATCACACACGCTCCATTGATCTATGATAATTCTCGAGCTACCCTTTGCCACCCTTGTTAGTCCAAGTTAGTGTTCCGATTAACCACACACGCTACACTAACGACTTGGCAAGGTGCAAAGTGCAATATCATGGATTAACATCATTTTCACATTTTTCCTAAAGTAACTAAGATTGAGAATTTATAAAAACATTTAGTTACTTTATAATATTCATTATACTTATTAATGAGGAATTAATGTCCTATCCTACCCGTTTGGCTAATGACACTCCACCAATCAAGGAAGTGGTGGGTGAGAGTGGACACTCATTCAACTGCCATTTTATAGGCAGTTTTCTTATACCCTCCTTATAGACCGACTTTGTGAATGAGACCTACTAACGGTAAGACTGACTCATCTTATACATATATATACATATTAATCTTTTAATATTATAATAGTATAACCCTATTATAATAGTATAAGGGTTGTATTTTAAAGTTTCAAAACACTAGGGTTTTAGAATTTAATATTTCAAAATTAGAACTTTTAATCAAATTTTAAATTCCAAAACTCGAGGGAAAATTTTGAAACTTTTCAAAACTTCTAGATCAAATTTTAAATAATTAAATTAATCACATAATTTTGAACATTATCTTAAAATTTGACCATTATCTTCTAATTAGATGAGGATAATCACTACCATAACAGAAAATTTGAATTATTATAGTTAAAACAATTTAAGGTAATGATCCTAATCTAATTACGTCTTGAAGTCCAAAAAATCTGCCAACAGACGAACCAACTCGTCGAGTCAGGGCATGGACTCGTCGAGTCCATCTTATTACTCGTCAAGTTCTGCATTCAGAGAGCCAAAATCGATTTTGTTCCAGCTTTGGCAAAACACAATAACATAAAATATAACATAAAAACACCCTAATCTCTGATGCCACTGATGGGTTTTGAGCATTACAACATTCCTATGGTGCACATGCAACCCTAATTGCTTTGGATCTAGGTTTTTCTCAAATTATACACGCAAATCAATTTTCCAAAGCAAGAACCATAAACGAGCATACAATTGAATAAACTAGGGTTAGAAGAATACCTTTCTTGTAGAATTCTTGATCTTGACCTTCAAGAGCTTAGTGCCTTAAGTGTTGCACCTCTAATGGAGTCAAAAACACCACTCAGCAATGGATGAACAAGAGAGAGAGGTGGAGGCTGCACAAATCGGCCAGGGTTTCTTCTAGGGAATCAAGTGGCCGATTTTAGGAGCCTTGGGGTTCCTTTTATAGTTGAGCCGCTACTAGGGTTTTCAACTGGAAACCCTAATTCCCTTGCTTAGGCCCTAAGCAATCCACAGACCCACATGATAGGCCTTGGACAAAAACTCTATGGGCTTCCCATAGATTTTCGTCCACCCCATAGCAATAGGATCCATAAGCCCAAGCTACAACAATTACTGATTTAAATAATCAATCCCCGTTCTTTTAATCAATCTCTTTTTATCACTAAGTTAATTCCAAATTAATTTCTGATCAATACTAATTAAATAATATGA
The DNA here is from genome assembly GCF_002870075.4 of Lactuca sativa. Classification (NCBI taxonomy): domain Eukaryota; kingdom Viridiplantae; phylum Streptophyta; class Magnoliopsida; order Asterales; family Asteraceae; genus Lactuca; species Lactuca sativa. The sequence continues at coordinate 23,699,999 of NC_056626.2, forward strand.
TTTCTCAATTAATATATTATTCTTATAATATATTAATAAATCATTAATTAACTTCTTTCTCCAAAGCTCATCCTATCAAATTGCTATGGTGAAGGCAGCCCAAAAGGACCATGCTACTATTGGTTTAAGTACATACCAATTATAGTTATGGGCTTAGACACCTAATCCAACAACTACTCCAGGCTCTACTTCATCTCTGATGAGAGACATCACTATTTGTGGCGCTTCCCCTACGCCATTGGTGGCTTGTAACATACACGTTCAGTTATCGTGTTTTGTTTAAAAATGAATAATATTATATGTTTTTGAGCAGTGAGTTCTAACAAGATAGTTTAATGAGAATTGAAGTACAGATATGTTTAGAATAATTTAGAAAAGTATTGGAAGTCTTATGAGATTCCAATCAAAAGTTAACTATTGAAATTAATGAAAATATAAAGTTGGAAATAAATAAAAATAATTTTATTGAAAGTTGTAGATTATCTCGTTAGAAACATTTAGGTGAAAACCTCATCGAAATCCGAGTTATAACGAAGAAGTTATGACCAATCGAAGATCCGCGACAAAGCAGTATTATGCGTAAAAATTGAGTTTTGGGATAAACTACTTTTTAGCTTTAGTGCTCTAAGTGAAAGTCGTAGTATTCGTTAAACCGAGAATTTTCATAAAAAGAACGTCCAAATCTGACTTCGTATGTGGAAGTTATGCTTTTTCTAAGTTTCAGTATATCAACATACAACTAAAAACTTGAAAAAAAGATCAAGTGATTTTTAGCCAACACAACCTAAACGATAATCGAAGGTCTCGTCAATAGTAGTACAACGGTAAAAAGACATACGAAAACAGACGTTGGATGAAGAAGTTATGAATTTTTAATATATTTTCCTATCCTGGTCTGTTAAAAATAATAATATTAAAAATAAAATCAAAGTTTACCGATGGAGTAGAGTATAATTCCACCTATGCGTGCATATAAAGAACGTTGAAAACGAAGCTCGTATGCAAAAGATATGAATTTTTAAAGATTTTGGGGTCAAATTCGAAGAAATCTCGCATGCATGGCTCGGGATAAGGCACGTCGCCCCTCTTCGTGAGCCTGCCCTGTGTTCGAATTGGTGACTCATCCGATGCGTAGCCCAATAGAATTCTGACGCGTGTAGCGTCCGTGGAGGCGTCCGAAGCGAGCCACGTCGCACCCTGTGAGATCCGACACGTAACCTTTCCCCATCGTATCCGAAGCTGATGCGTGTCCCATTCCTCTCGCTCCGGATCTGAACCTTCGCACTATATATAGGGAGGTGCGAAGCCTCCCGGCTAATGTTACAAATTTTCACATTTTTCAACCCTAAACCTTTTTTTTGCTTTTCCAACTTCCGACGAAGCCCCGAGATCATACCAACACCTGAAAAACGTCCTGAAGTGCCTGAAGACCCCGAGAAATTTAGCTTTTCGGTTTGAAGCTCAACCCTCTTAAGGCTTAATTTTCAATAAAGCTCCCGGTTCTCATTGAAGAAAGTTAATTATAGAAACAAAGTGCTGCGCAAATTACTATTTTAACCTCCGGTTATTTCATGATGAGTTCAAATTATAGGAACAATTGTATGTTATGTATTATATGTGTAATATGCTTTCCTATGTTATTATGATAATGAGCTATACCTTTGACCACAAAGTGAATGACTAAGCATCACTTGGGTATTGGTATGTAGCTTTTGACCATGAAGTGAATGAGTAAGCATCTCTTTGGCACTGGTAGAATGCTGGATAGGGCTGAAAGCCTGTAAATTCGAGCAAAATGTTAATTAAAAAATCATTTATTTTCTATGCCACCTGGGCTGAAGTCTTATTGATGTATATTAAGTTGAAATTGTTGTATATCATTGAGTGTAAATCTTTGAATCATATCATTTGTTGATATGGAAAGCTTGTCACCTGATTCACATATGCCTTTGTTGTTCTTTGTTCCTCTTTGCTTCTGTCATATTGGTGTGTATATATATATATATATATATATATATATATATATATATATATATATATGGCATAACGTTATATTGTATCTATTTTTGAACTCACTAAGCGTCACCGCTTATCCCTCTATGTGTTTAACTATTGCAGGTAATAAGGATCCAATATAGACACATACATTTGGAAGATTTAGAATATTTAATAATATTACTTTTGTATTTAGTGATCATGTATGTATAAACTTATAATTTCATGGGTAGTTATGTAATATACTAAAACTTAGTCAGTTTGTATCCAGTCTTTTGTAATTAAACTATCAATGTAAAATATTGTTTATAAATATGCATGTAGCATGTTTTGGAGTAAACTTGGAGTAATAATGTTAAGTATGAAAAAAGGCTCTTTCATGGCTCCCGACCTATCTCATGGAATGGATTCTTACTCATGGGTCCCTACTCATGCAGCATGTTGTTGCGTATGAATGGATTTGTCATGTGTTTCCTATGGGTACAATATAAGCATTGGATCTCCTCTCCAACTACCATATGGAGAATAGCCTTCAGTGTGAGGTGGCCTAGGTTACCCCATACTTGGTGGATGCGGCTAGGTGCCTATGTCTTGTGGGCTCAGACTTGGCGGAATTGACCACCGTCATAGCTAAGCGCAAGGAATTGAGGGAGAAGTTGTTGGGCCTTGAGGATGAGAAACGTGAATTTGAAGAACGTTATGACCTATTGGCCACAGAAAAATCTTTGGTGGAAGACCAAGTGACAAGCTTAAACAGATAGGTGGTGCGCATGTCTCAGAAAGTGGAGACCTTGGCAGTAGAGAAGGAAGCGTTAGAGGGGAAAGTGAAGTAGTAGGGTGAGCAGCTGGCGACTGAGGGGTCGAGGAGGAAGGTTTTTGAGGAGGACATGGCTTGGGTTCTCCAAAAGGGTGTAGTTAGCATGGTGGATTGGGCCACCGAGAGCCCTATATTCTCGTTGGGGGTTTAGCGGATAAAGGTAACGTGTATTGCTATCGGTGTGGAGGGTGGCTAGCATGCAATGCGAAAGAAAGTGGCTATCGGAAAATTTAATCCAGAGGAGGGAAGTGCAGTAGTGGTGCAAACACAAGCAATGCATGTCTCCATGAAGTCCTTTATAGAGACAAATTTTGCTTCATATCTCCATTTGGGTGAGCTAGATTTGGCAGGCCTTCGTCAACTATGCTACTATCCCGACCCCGAAGAGAATCCATTGGAAAGTAGCTCTCAAAACGTTGGACCCTCCTCCAATCCACTTAGTAACCGATTTCTCCACTTTCTCTTGGTTTGAGCGTTTTGTAGTCGTGTTTTAGAAACAATATTTGGACAAAGTGTGATTTGGTTAGTGACCCTGTGTGGTCTTTTTTAAGTCTGCGATGTATCCGGTAGACAATTTGCTTTAACATGGTGTGTTATGGTATAACGTAATCTTTCGCCTAAATCCTGCTTGCTTTGGCCGCATATGGTTTATGTAGGCCGCTGGTTTGATTTTTTCTTAGAGGTTGATGTTGGCCTTTGAGGTACATTTGTTCATTTTTTCCCATTGGGGGGATTTCTTTCCAAAGGCTTGTGTTGGTGTAACATCCCGTTGTCAAGGTACTTCCAATGTTGACCCTATGATTGAATAATATTGCATCTTGGTCCTTGGGATTGAAAAGGATTGAAAAATAGCCTATAGTGGCAATATGGTAATTTTAGCCATTGTGTTGTAAGAAGAGCGTATGTTGTGTACACTAGGTGTACTAGGGTACGCCCTAGTACGCTGGGTGTACACCTCGTACGCGGGGCATACGTAAGGGTCATGCAAACCCTAATTTTTAGGGTTTGGTTCATATTTAAACCTCATTATAGCCTCACATCTCATTCTTATTTAGCCTCCTTCTGTGAGAATCGACCTCCAAGCAAACCCTAAGTGAAAGTATGCATTTTTGGAGCCTTTGGAGTGTTAGAAGTGTTTGTGAAGAAGAAGTGAGTGGTGGAACGAGATTGGGTTTTGGGAAGCACCTTGGATCTGTCATTTCCTCTTTGTTAGCAAGCTCCATAAGGTAAAAAGTTTGCATCTTGATCATTCCATCTTGTAGATCTAGACATTTCACTTCTTTAAGTCACTTTTTGTCCTAAAATGGTGATTCTTGAGCATGGCATGTTCTTAATTTGTCCTTTCAAACCTTAGGAATGGTCTTGAGTCATAAAAATGGGGTCTTGATGCTTGTTATTGCTTCATGCGTTCTTTAGAGGGTCTTAATGCATTAAGATGTTGAGTTAAGCACTTAATGGACATGCAAAGTCATAAAGTTGGAAAGTTTATGACTCCTAGCAGTGTTTTGGCCTTGGATCTGAATGAAACATCCCAAAAATCATGACCAAAATTTTCATTTTAAGTCATTAAATAAACCATAGTTACTAAAATTCATTTATCAAAACAGGAACCATAATATCTCGAAACATCAAAATTAGTATATCCATATCAGAACAAATGTCAAATATATATAAGAGTAATCATCCCAGGCTAAACATCTTGGTGTGTGCAATGTAGTCATCCAGAGCTCTTCCCTTGGCTACCGGAAGTACCTGAAACCAAAACTGAAAACTATAAGCATGAAGCTTAGTGAGTATCCCCAAACTACCACTTACCATACACATAAGCACATAATCACATATAAACATATCATGGGTCTCGCCCCTTCATCGGGCCCCGCCCGACATCGGACAATATCCGGCATCATGCCCCGCCCGACATCAGACCAAAATCCGGCATTGGTCCTCGTTCGACATTGAGCAAAATATCGGTATACATATAAACATATCAACAAATACACATAAATAATCACATAACATAAAAATATAAACATTCCTCGGGCCCCGCCCGACATCAGACCAAAATCCGAAAGCATACAAACATTCCTCTGGCATTTCCTGACATCGAACCGTAATCCAAAAACATACAATACAAACACATGCAAAAATCACGAAGAAATTAAGCATAAAAACATTCCTCGGGCACCGCCTGACATCAGATCGGAATCCGGAAACATATAAACTGTCACACCCCCAAACCAAGGATGGCGGAAACGTCCGGGGGTGGAGGACTTCATGTGTAGTATCATAACAACAATGGCAATAGTGATGAAAGTAAGCACAACCAACATATATATAATTCAAAAGAGTTACATCATTGTATGAATTACATGTTTCAAAATCAATTACAATATGTTGACAAAATATGATAAGTTTGACGCCTCAACGTCCCATCCTCAAAAGTACTTTGTTACCTGTTTAGCGATTTCCTGAGAATACAAGTAGTTTGAAAAAGTGTCAACACAATGGTTGGCGAGTTCATAAGTTTTCGTATATAATTATGAAAAAAAAAGCTTGTATCGTAATTGTATAGTTATTCCAGAAAATCCGATATTTTCCTTACAAAAGTTATGTAGTCCTAAATACCAGGACCAAAAATGAACAGCTATTTGTCATACTTAAAGATATAAAAGTGGTTTTAAATCGGCATAAAACCCTTTCTGATGTGAGAAAAATTCCGTAATGAATGATGTGTAGTCTTAAATACCAAGACCAAAAGTATACAATAAAGTATGTAATTGTTGATGTAAAAAGTGATTTTAAATCGACATAAAACCCTTTTTTTTATATGAAGGCGTACAAGTACTTTTCCATACTTAAAGTAATTTTAGTGAGATAAATAGACCTAACTCGCTAATTTACAGTTAGAACCCGTAAATCTTATGATTGTTAATACCACATGTGAGCTATCATAACCATACTTGACATAGACGGCCTCGTAATGCGACGTTCTTCAGGCGTCGCCGTTAAATGACACTTGTCACCACAGACCTGCCGGTCTAGCTGTTGCAAGCAACTCTGGTGTGGGTTTGTCAAACCCACTATAGATCTATACACAACTATCACGTTCTCCCTACAAGAGACTCTGGTTAGAATTTACAGGACTTTTTGACTTTGTTACTTTGGAAGTAACCCGAAGGGAATGACTCACAAATTTATTCATTAACAGATTTACGTGAACTAAACGGAAAACCTTTGGTAAATAAGTTTGAGAAGTACATGATACATAAACTATACCTATTATAGATCCCTTATGACCTAAAAACGTGGCTAAGACTTCTCTAGGGTTTGTGGACGTTTTTGGGCAGCCTCCATCCTCTCTCCTCTTCATCCTCTTGCTTATGGTGTTTGTGAACCATTAGAGGAGTGACATTTGTGACTCTAAGCTTTCTAAAGTCAATACAAGGAGATTTGGGATTGTTATTGCTACATAACAATCAAGGTAACATCTTAAACCTATTCTCATGTTAATATGATTACTTGTATGCTAGAATTAGGGTTTATAGTCTTGGATAACTTGCATGTACAATAGAGAAACCTAGATCCAAGCATTAGGGTTTGTATGAGCACATCAGATGTTCTTATAGTCAAAACCCATCAGTGGTATCAGAGCCTTGATTGGTTTCTATTGTATTGATGCCTTGTATATTGAAAAAATTCGATTTTTGTGGTTCTGCATGATGGACTCGGCGAGTCCCACAGTGGACTCGACGAGTTGCCCCCTACTCGGCGAGTCCATATGGGTACTCGGCGAGTTCAAGCGTCAGAAAGAGGGGATTCCGGGATTTCTTGCTGTTTTTGCTTAAGGATAGTTGCCTTATCATATTAGATCTATATAAATCCGATTTTATGATATATTTGACTATATTCTTGATCTAATTGAAGATATTTATCAATTAATAAAATATTTGTTTCCTTATGCGATAATTGATCAATTATTTTGATTAAATTGGTAAATTTTTTTGCAAGAAATCATTAAATAAATCAAATATGGATAATTATGTGATTAAATGTTAATTTAGATTATTTGTTATTTGATTCTTGTGCTTTGAAAAGTTTTCATATTTTCCCCTTTAGGTTTTATAGTTTAAATTTGAACCCAAAAGTTTTGTTGTTTTGAAATTTAAATAGTTAAAACCCTAATGTTTTGAAAAAGGTTTCAAAAGTTGCCCTCAAGTTTTGGAATTTAAATTTTGAATTAATAGGTTAATTTTGATGTATATTTAAATTCTAAACCCGAATGTTTTGAAATGTTTCAAAACTTGCCCTCAAGTTTTGGAATTTAAAAGTTGATTAAAAGTTTAATTTAGGAATGTTAAATTCTAAAACCCTAGTCATGTTTTGAAAAGTTCATATCACACCCTTATGGTTTTATTAATTAATTAAGGTGTATAATTAAAAGAGGTTTAATAAATCCATAAAAGTTTTGGTTTACAATTTAATAGAATTAAAAGTATAATCATTAAATTTGACCACCTAGTATTTTAAAAGTGTAAAATACACCCTATACTATATATAACATTAAAAGTCTAACATTATATATGTATGAGTAAAAGTCAGTCTTACCGTTAGTAGGCATCATTCACGAAGCTGGTCTATAAGGGGTGTTTAAGGAAATTGCCTATAAAATGGCGATTGAATGGGTATCCACTCTTACCCACCGCACTCTTGACTAGTGGAGGGTCGTTAGCCCAATGGGTAGGATAGGACAAACCCTTCCATTATAAGTATAATGATATACAAAAGTAACTAAATGTTTTTCAAATTCCCAATCTTAGTTACTTAGGCAAAATTGAATTGATGCAATTCCATGAAATTACACTTTGTGCCCTTGCGAAGACGTTAGTGGAGCGTGTGTGGTTTACCGGCACACTAAATGGTTCTTAGCAAAGGTAGCAAAGGGTGACCTAATGTTTGTCATAATTCGGTGGAGCGTGTGTGGTTTACCGGCACATCGAATAGGTGACTGTATCATGCGAGGGCACCATGTAAGTTTGCATGGTTATTCACACCCGCTTTGTGATCCTCGGCATCCCAGTCACAAACTAGAGGGGCATATCGAGATTTAAACATGCCATTGAAATATTCAATGAATCTCAAAGGATCTAGGAGTTTTCATAGATTTAAAACTTAAATTTCTTTTCGTTTTTCATGGTCGAAATTAGTGAATCGTCATTCACTTACCTTCAAATGTTCTACAATTAGGGTTACGACATCCCTCTCCCGAGTTGTGGAATATTGTGTTGGGTCCTAGCCATAGTATCTCATTTGGGTGATTTACTAAGGACTCAATCAATCAACTAACTTGAATTCATTTTCTACCATTTTGTAGATGTCAAAGTTTGACAACTATGGTCTTCCCAAATCCCGTGGGACAAGCATTCCATATGAAGATGATATTCCACGATTCGATCGAGGAACAAGAGATCATGCTTCACTTCCTCCTCCTCCTCCAATTATTCTCCCTAACCCACACGTTCGAATGCTTGAAAAGTTCAAGCTCACTCAAGCCCTTTTGGCAAGTAAACATAAAGAAGGAAAGTCGGTGTGTGCACACGTCCTAGGGATGAAGTCACACATTGATAGGTTAAGAATGTTGGGATCCGTTGTCTGTGAGGAGATGGCTGTTGATTGGGTTCTTCAGTCACTTCCTAACTCCTATAGTGAGTTCGTAAAAGAGTAATATATGATGAACTACGACGTGACCCTTATAGATCTCACCTATATGCTTATTGCTGCTGAATCAGCAATGGTTTGGCGCAATAGAAAAGCAAAGTTGATTGGTGAATCTACCTTCAAGACCTCTATGGATATAGACAATGGCAACGAAAGACATGCTATGATCGAAAATTCTGATCATAAGAGAAAGGCAATGTTTGAAGTAGTTCCATGTCCTGTTCCAATGGAGTCATTTTGCTTTTATTGTCAAGAGAAGGGGCATTGGAAACGAAACTGCCATATTTACCTAAGAGATCTAAGAGATGGGAGAGTCAAAATGTATGGCTCTACTTTAGGTAAAATCCATTGACTAACTCTTTTAAGCTCCTATTCTAGATTCTTAATACATAATGTGATAAGATTACAATTGATGGTTTGTAGAATCAAAGAAAATAGAGGAAGCTTAAGGGAAGAAGTGAGCAGAATCTGACCGTGAAGAAATGGATTTCGATCGCATTACTTGAAGATTAGATTTTGAGCTACTACTTAGAGTTAGAATTAGGAATATGTATTAACATAGTTTTTCAATGAATTGCATTGTAAGGACAAAAATTTTCCGCAATAAAATAAATTTTGATTTTTATATTTTCCTTGCAATGGCATATATGAAAAATTGATGTTTGTATGTTTCTATTATTAGCAATAATGGATTTGATTCTTAGTTATGAAAATGTCAAAAATTGGCCAAATAAGGAGAGTTTTTCATTGCCCAGGTTTCAATTGGACAGAAACTTGGAATCATGCAACTTGGTTGGATGATGAATGAGAAATTTCATATTTGGAAATTAGACTAATTCGTTGACAAAGTGTCAAGTGAAGGACTAGGAGATCGAGTACACAAAGTTGCGTGTTGATCAAAGTCCACCATAAGAGTAACAAAGATATTCGTCATGATTTACTAAAGGTTTGGTAAATACGATTATACTTATAAGATTAAGTGTAATTCTGAATTGATTGAAAAGGTTTAAATCAATAGCAGAACAAATAAGAAGAATCAAGTAGGCAGAAAGATAAAAGTTTCTCCATTCTAAGAAGAAGGGAGAGTACCTTTTATGCTTTATGATAGGTCTTAATGATTAAGAACCATGTCTCAATTGATACTATAAGTGAGTCTTAGTACAATTGTGTGTCTAAGAAGAGGAATCAAGAATTGAAAAATGGTTAAATCAAGAAGTTAATCATACTTCGTTCCAAAACAAGTCTTAGAGTTAAGATTGTGACATTGAGTGATAAGTATAAAGAAGGTTTATAACATTCATAAAATGTGGAAAGTTGTGATGTCTTGGATAAGACAAAGACCAACTAAGACCAATTTATGAAGTGGTTTGATAAAAGCTACACTAACTCTTGAATATTTGTTTGTCAAGAAATGGTTATTGACAAGAGAATATTATAGGTCAAGGAGTCAGTGGGAGTCTTAATTGGTCTTGAAAGGTTTCAAGAACAAATCAAATAAACCTTATCGATCATCACTAGCACACGAGTTGAGGTTTACAACCTATCGTGTAGACATTATTTTGTTTCTGTGCCAATCCAATCGAGTTAATTATGCTTGTGAGCCCTATGAGTTCTCATTTTGAACGCATAAAAGGCAAAGCACCTTAATCAATGAAAGGTACATTGATAGGAAAAGGTGAGCTGCTTAACTACTTGGAAGACATGGTGGGCAGTTGTGCTACCATAAGGCAAGAAATCAAGATTAAGGAAGTTCGGTCCATATGAGTTTGAATTTGTCGTAAACTTTGGTTTTAACAAATTCACATGGATAGGAACACATACACCGTTTAAATCTAAGTGTCATAAGATTTCCTCCTTCATGAAAATGATTGTGAGGAAATGCTTTCACTAAGAAAGATTTTAAGAAGATAGTGATTGTAAAATTGCATTCTCGAATTCAATTATGGTTACGGTATCCCTTTCCATGATTTGAATTGTGAGGTTTGGCAATTAGTATTAATTGTTTAGACACACATATGAATTATCTAAGGCAAAGGTGTATAAGTTTAAGAGGCCTTGATAAAAGATTATCAAAGCATTAAGTATTAGAAACATGGACTTAAGAAATTCAATAGGTATTATTTTTCTGGAAGTTAAAATGTTTATGAATACATGTCAAAGCTAGTGGGAGCATAAGTGTTATGTTTTATAATAATCATCATGATAGTGGGAGCATAAATGTTATGATTGTATGATTATTAAGGCACGTATTGCAAGTTGGCAATATTAATTATAGAAAACAAGAGTTATACCTTGCAAAGTAGTAAGGGTTGTAAAGTTGTTTTGGTATAATTAAGGGAGAGAATATTATGCTTCATTTCAAATCTAAAGGCTTAGGTTGTGGAATGTTAATAAATTTAGTCAAAGGTACATAGTGTGTTCTTAAAATTTTGATTATGATTACGACATTCCTCTTGAGAACATAGCAAATAAAACATTATGCATCGTGTCCCATACGCTTCGGGTATAGGATCAATTGCAAATGCTTTAATATTTGACCATTCTAAAATTTTCCAAATGTCTAGCACATTTAGAGGGAAAAAGGACAAGAATTGGTTTTGACTAAAATAATTAAACAACTATCAAAGGACAATCCAAAGTTCGACGAGGATTGGTTGCTTGTGAGTAGTTGGAAGCATGGTATTAGATGGACCATATCGATATTATTATGAATAGAAAGGATTCTATTAAGAATGAATTGTCATATAGAAAATATGGAAATGTTTCCATATTGGATGGACCATATCGACATCATTACGAATAGATAAGATTCTATTAAGAATGAATTGTCATATGGAAAATATGGAAACGTGTCCATATTGGGAATTAAATATTGAAAATCTATGTCTAGATTAGAAACTTTTATGCAAAAGGATGTTCAAAGGAATGTACTTTGAATGAGAGACATCATATCTAAGGAGTTGGCTTGGAACAATCTCCGATAGAGGACTTTGTAATATCATTGGCAAGAGTCTTTGTGACTTTGGTGCAGTGACATTACGAAAGTATCATTGCATAAAAATGTTAGAATCTAGCATATTCCATAAGTAACAAGAATTTGATATTGTTTCACTTATGAAAAAGGATTTGGAGTTGTGAAATGAGTATGATTGGAAATGTGTTCATTTGATCTATTTCACAAAGTAAGAACCATAGGTAAACATTGTGTGCATGATAAGAGCATGGGACAAGTGTAATAATTCAAGTAAGAAGTTGATTACCCGAAACAACAAATAATGAGTAATCGATATGGTGATAAATAAAAGGTGTTTTATTTATACTCACAGGTTTAAGGCCATATGGGATTAGTATTATTCTTGTGTTTCACATTTACATGTTTTGACTTCCTGAATAATTTAATTGGTTAAGAATAGTTAAATTATTCGAACGGGCCACAGTCATTCATATGTTGGAAGTAGGTATGAATGAAGACTGTCGTGAATTGGTGTGTGGATTGTCTAAAGAGCATTAGACATAAGCAAATGTTTTCTGCAACATTCATGAGTGCTTATGAATATGATTTGAGCATTGGTTTAAACCCACGCTCACTTGGATCACTCCATGAATTATATCACAAGTGATTGGTGAGACGATAACATCTTATATTCTTCAAACCGAGATGTGTGAGTTGTATCTTGCAAATTGGTTGCACATTGATAATATGTAAACGCACCAGTAACTTGGTGTTATAAAACATATTGTTGTGTGTGATTCGGTGAGTAAGTGCAAGCGAGCATTGAATCAAAGTTTATCCGTTCCTTTTATCCAAAGTAGGATAAAAGAAATATCTTTGGGCCCCTCGATGATTTAGTGATGACTAACGTAAATGCTCGGCCGGGCTAGGGCTAATATGATTTGTTCAATTAGTCAGTAGTCATAAATCAGAAGTCGAGAAATAGTACAAAGAGAATGATTAGAAATCATGTCTCATACGATATCTAGAATGGAGGAATATATGATCCCTTATCTAAAGGACACGCGTATCTGATAGGATCAGAGTTGACAATGGCTTTAGAAAGCTACGATTGCAGATCAGGATCTGAAGTCATACGCAGAATAGTTATTAGACTTATCCAAGTGGGAGACTGTTGGATTAGTGTCTAAGTCCATAACTATTTTGGTATGTAATTGACCCGATGGTGCATGGTCCTTTTGGGTTGCCTTCACCAAAGTAACTTGATAGGATGAATTATGGAGAGAAAGGATTAAATATGATTTATTAATATATTATGAGAATAATATATTAAAGGAGAAATCATATTTTTTAATTAATATTAGTCAATAATTAATTGGTAATTAGTTTTGTGACTAAAAGAGATTAATTAAACTTAAGGGACTGGAATTGTAATTATAAGATAATTGCAATTTGGGCCATGGATTATCTTGTATTAAGGAGTGGACGAATTCTATGGGGAATCCCATAAGGAAATCGTCCAAGGCCTTAATTAATGGACTCCATGGGTTGCTTAGGGCTTAAGCATCCAATTTAGGGTTTCCTTGTTAGATAACCCTAATAGCCTCGTATATATATAGATCCCTTATGACCTAAAAACGTGGCTAAGACTTCTCTAGGGTCTGTGGACGTTTTTGGGTAGCCTCCATCCTCTCTCCTCTTCATCCTCTTGCTTATGGTGTTTGTGAACCATTAGAGGAGTGGCATTTGTGACTCTAAGCTTTCTAAAGTCAATACAAGTAGATTTGGGATTGTTATTGCTACATAACAATCAAGGTAACATCTTAAACCTATTCTCATGTTAATATGATTACTTGTATGCTAGAATTAGGGTTTATAGTCTTGGATAAATTGCATGTATAATAGAGAAACCTAGATGTAAGCATTAGGGTTTGTATGAGCACATAGGATGTTCTTATAGTCAAAACCCTTCAGAAAGGTCCAATTCTATCTAGCCTTTCCAAGCCCACTAATGGCCTACTAATGACCCAGTTTTCTAAATTGGGCCCAACTCCTCTTCAAGAGCGGTATGAAATCATCTCCTCCATGATAACAACCCGAATGGAGGGTGGTAAACCCATCACGGGCCACATGCAGAAAATGCAAAGATTTATGGACCGTTTGCTGAAATTGAATGTGAACTTCCCCGAGGAGTTGGCAATTGACATCATTTTGCACTCCTTACCTTCTTGTTATGATCAATTCCGGATGACATATCACATGAATAAGGAGGAAGTTACACTCAAAAAACTTCAAAGACTTTTGAAGACTGTTGAAAGTGGTATTAAAAGTAAATCGGTTGTTACTACTCCTACTCCTACCGTCGTCGCTGTTCTGGATATCGGGCAAGGCAAAGGGAAGAAGATGAAGAGCCCTTCGAAGGGTACCAAGGGAAAGTCCCTTGATGAATCCTCTTCAAGTAGAACCAAAAGAGGTTTTGTCACTCCTTCTGCCAATCCTAAAGAGTCTGAATGCCTCTATTGCCATGAAAAGGCACACTGGAAGCGAAACTTCCCAAAGTACCTGTAAGATGTTAAGGATGGGAAAGAAAAACCCAACCATGCAGGTATTTACACTATATTGTCTAATAACTCACCCATTCTAATTCTTGGGTCCTTGATACTGGTTATGGTATTCATATATGTTCTGATTTGTAGGGACTCAGAAGAAGTGAGAATGTGGAGCATGGGAAGATAAACTTAATCACGGGGAATAGGAAAGCTTCACCTATTACCAATATTGGAGTTTGTTCTTTGTTGCTAAGTAGTGGGTTAACGTTAGATTTGAATAAATATTGTTACTCGTTTGAAATGGCGAGAAATATTATTTCCTTTCATGGTTTATACAAACTAGGGTTTACCTTTTCGTTTCATAATGAATGTGGTGGTATTAATGTTTTCTTTAATACTATTCTTTATTTTAAAGCATTACCTTGTGATGGTGTATATGAAACTGTGTCGGTTGTTGATAACTTAGGAAATAATGTGTTGTGTATTGATTCTTCCACTAGCTTGGATAAAGCATCATTATGGCATTGTGGTCTTGGACATGTGAGCAAGAAACACATAGGCCAACTCCAAAAGGATGGAGTCTTGGAGTCATTTGACCTAAAGTCAGATGATAGTTATCAATCTTGTTTACTTGGGAAAATGACAAAGTCGCCATTCACTGGTACTTGTGCTAGGGGTGAGGGTTTGTTGGAACTCATACATACTGATGTGTGTGGACCCCTCAGAACCGCCATAAGGGATGCTAACCGGTTCTATGTGACTTTTACTGATGATTATACTAGATATGGATATGTCTACTTAATCAAGCATAAATCAGACACCTTTGAAAAATTCAAAGAGTTTAAACAGGAAGTCGAGAATCAGTTGGGCAGGAGCATTAAGATGCTTCGATCCGATCGAGGTGATGAGTATCTTAGTACAGAGTTCCTTGACTATATTAAGTAATGTGGGATTGTCTCACAATTGACACCTCCCAGGACACCACGGATTAATGGTGTGGCTGAGACGCATAATCGAACCTTGTTGGATATGATTCGTTCCATGATGAGTCAAGCTTCGCTACCAATCTCATTTTGGGGGTATAACTTAGAGACTGCTGCCCATATTCTTAATCTAGTCCCTACAAAGAAGGTTTCCAAAACACCTCACGAGATGTGGAATGGAAAAGTTCCCAATCTGGACCGCATCAAGATTTGGGGTTGCGAGGCTTTTGTGAGATGCGAGACTCACGATAAGCTCGAACCTCTAAGTGAGATATGTATTTTCATCGGCTACCCACAAAAATTCTTTGGTTACCTCTTCTACAGACCCAACAATAATGTGGTCTTTGTAGCAAGGAGAGGGGTCTTTCGCGAGAGAGAGCTCATAAGCCAAGGAAACAGTGGGAGGCAAATTGAGTTTGAAGAAATTCAATAGTCAAGTGGTGAAGGAACCTCAAACCCTAGCAGTCAACCTAAGGAGGAAACTCCTGTTGATTCGACTGATAAGTCTGTACCTCTGAGGCATTCCACGAGAGTTAGGAATGCACCTGAGCATTACTATGGTTTCCATATTACTGCGGAAGGTGATACACTTATTAATGACACCACACTGGTAAGTCTGGATGAACCTAACAGCTACACGGAAGCCATGGCAGACCTTGCGGCTGATAAATGGAAAGAGGATATGGACAACGAGATTGAGTCCTTTTATGACAATCAAGTCTGGAACTTGGTTGACAATGTGTCGGGTCGTAAGACGGTCGGGTGCAAATGGATCTTCAAGAAGAAGACCGACATGGATGGAAACGTGCACACTTATAAGGCGTGACTGGTTATGAAGGGCTTCACTCAAACTCAGGGAGTTGATTATGATGAAACCTTCTCACCAGTGGCAAAGATTAAGTCTATTAGGGTTATGCTAGCCATTGCTGCATTTCATTATTATGAAATATGGCAAATGGATGTCAAAACCGCTTTCCTTAATGGAAAGTTGGCTGAGGATGTTTACATGAGTCAGCCAGAGGGTTTTGTTAGTGCAGAGTACCATGATAGAGTGTGCAAGCTTGAGAAATCCATTTATGGATTGAAACAAGCGTCTTGCAGCTAGGGGTGCAAACGAGCCGAGCTGAGCCTGAGCCTGGCCAGGCTCAAGCTCGAGCTCGGCTCGATTCGAGCTTCCTTGTACTGAGCTCGGCTCGAGCTCGTGAAGTATTATACAAGCTCGGCTCGGGTTCGGGCTCGACTCGTTTCGATTCAAAAAGTTTAACTTCGAACTAACCGGGAAAGCACGTTTTTTATCTGACGTGTCTAAATAAGCTTAAGCTCGGCTCGAGCTCTTTAAGAAGCTCGTTTACTAATACCCTAAATCCATAATTCCCCTAATATGGTTTTATTTTAATCTATTTAAATAATATTAAATTATATTATATAAAGGCTCGTTTAGGCTCGCGACCCTAATCAAGCTTAATGACATAGGCTTGAGCTCGAGCTCGTTTAATAAACGAGCTTAATATTAAGCTCGAGCTTGGATCGGGCTCATTTGAAATCGATTTTGAGTCGAGCTTTAAACGATTCGATCTCGAGTAGCCCGCGAGTAGCTTGGCTCGTTTACACCCCTACTTAGCTAGAACCTTTGTTTTGATGAGAAAGTCAAAGAGTTTGGCTTTCCGAGAAGTGAAGATGAGTCGTGTGTGTATGTCAGAGCTAGTGGGAGTATAGTTAGCTTTTTGGTATTGTATGTGTAACGCCCCGTCTCTGGTATGTTGCTTCTGTGGCATTTATTTAGAAGTTTTATTGAGGGACTTGGCGAGTCTATGGCCTGACTCGTCGAGTAGGGTCAAGTTTTTGTGCACGTGTTAGTAGGCGACTCGGCGAGTCCATATTCGGGACTCGGCGAGTCTGCCTGCCTGGAAGAAACCCTAAATCCCCGGGTTGCTCACTATTTAAGCCATGCTATGTGCCCCAAACTCGCCTCCTTCACCCTCAAAGAGCTGTGAGAAAACCTTAATCCATCCCTTATTGTTTTAAGTGCTTTTGTGTGTGGATTTTGAAGGCTTGAAGAAGAAGAAGAAAGGAGCAAAGAGGAGAGGTGTAGAGCAAAGATCCAAGGGCAAAAATCAGAGTTCATTGAGGTATTCTCGGATTCCTCCTGTTTTATGCTTAAAACCTCCATTAGATCATTTCTAGGGCTAGTTTGTTGTATTTTCAAACGTTATAGTTGTATGGATGCCTTAATAGGTCGAGATATCCCTAGATCTGTTCATTTATGAGTTGTAGAGCCCGAATCTATTGCCTTTTTGAAGTTGCTTTGCAAAAGAACCCTAGATCTAGCCTTTATCATGCTTTTTGAGCCTTATAATCTTCATTGATGCTTTTGGACACGTAAAGATAGAATCTTTACGTGTTAATCGGACTAAGGAAGCTCAGATATATAAAGTGTATGCGGTGGTTTTGATCAGAATCGAGTTTTTAGGATCTGCATGCATGTGACTCGGTGAGTCATTCTTCGGACTCGGCGAGTCCGGTCGCGAGTCCCCGATCTTTACCCTTTGAGTGATTCCAAGTGGAGGCCAGTGAGCTGTAGGATGGAATCAGTGAGTCGAAGGGTAGACTCGGTTATGGTGGGACTCGACGAGTTGTTCATACAACTCGGCGAGTCCAAGACAATCTTCTTAGATCGAAGAACAACTCGTCGAGTTGTTCATATGACTCGGCGAGTCGGATAAAGATTGTTTGAGTTCTTGAATCGAGAGGGTACTCGTCGAGTCGATGCCATACTCGACGAGTAGCCACGAGTAGGGTTGAGATGTGAGACTAGAGACTCGGCGAGTTGGCGGCCCAACTCGGCGAGTAAGGTCAACTGTGGATTGACTTTAACCGGGAGAGTTGACTTTGACCAAGGGTAAAATAGTCATTTTACCCCAGTACAGTGATTAGCATTTGATTGAGTGTGTCTTTGGATTTGTAGCCGGGGAGATACCGGAGCAGCAGCAGTTAGCTTCCAGAGCCATACACTCAGCAGCCAGTTCACGAGGTGAGTTTCTTCCAGTAGGAACGGGTCTAAGGCCACAATGTCGGCCCGTTCAGTTAGCCATAGTTTCTGGGCTTCGGTCCAATGCAGTAGTTAGTATGTTTGACGCCTCCGTGGCTCAGACAGGACCTATGTGCTTATGCTAATTTATATGTTATGCTATGCTCAGTCAGTCAGCTTCAGACTTCGGTTCGATGTAGGGGACAAGGTCCCAGCCAGTCAGCTTCGGACTTCGGTCCGATGTAGGGGACAAGGTCCCAGTCAGTCAGCTTCGGACTTCGGTCCGATGTAGGGGACAAGGTCCCAGTCAGACAGCTTCGGACTTCGATCCGATGTAGGGGACAAGGTCCCAGTCAGTCAGCTTCGGACTTCGGTCCGATGTAGGGGACAAGGTCCCAGTCAGTCAGCTTCGGACTACTGTTTGATGTAGGGGCAAGGCCCCAGTATGTGCTTTATATGTTATTGCATTGGTATGTGGTAGTTTGGGGGAGCTCACTAAGCTTCGTGCTTACAGTTTCAGTTTTGGTTTCAGGTACTTCCGCAAGCAAAGGGAAGAGCTCGGGATGATGGCATCGCACACACCACAGCTTTAGTTTTGTCCTGGGAGTTGATTCAGTTTTTGATATGTTTAGATACAGTTGTGATACATCTTTCTCACAGTATTTTATTATGGATTTTGAACACGCAGCATATGGTTTTTATTATGTGATACTCAGTTTCATGGTTTTGTTTTAATAAAAATCGAAATTTTTGGGTAGTATTTTTGGGTCGTTTCAAGTTGGTATCAGATCCTTGGTTTTAGGGATTCGGATACACCTCCGGGTGCATCTGTACTCAAACTGAGGGAAAGATAAAAAGATTTTCAAAAAGAAAAATGTTTTCAAATGAAATATTGAAAAGCACTTAGAAAGAAAATAATTTTTAAACAAGATAAGGGTGTGGTGCATGCGATCAGCCGAGCTCAAGTAAGTACTCCCAAATTACCAATACAAGTTTTATTATTATGATTAATTGTTCCAGTTTCAGTAGAACAGCATGCTAGTATAGGACTAAGGATCTAGGAGGATGCCTTATGTGCCTGCTATATGTGTTACAGCTTTATGAGAATTGCATGCTAATATTGAGTAGACAGCAGTAGGATAGCCTGTTTAGGTTATGCCTAGTAGCGCGAGCTTAGCACTGTATGCTATTATAGTTTCTCGTTATGAGAATAGTTTTGCCTGAGTATGTTTCCTTATCCGAATGCTGCTTGCTCTGTGCTTTGTGGGACTCTGAGTGGTGGGAGTTAACCATTAGGTGAATACGTCACATCACATGTGATCAGGGTTGAATAATCTTAGAGTGTTGGATTTGGCCCTATTGCGCAGCTCTTGTCTGAGTCCAACCGTTGTAGGGACGAGTCTATTACTCGAAGGATTATACGAGCCTCATTGCATGTGATGGTATTCAGGTAGTGGCTAATTAGCATTACGAGGAGGCCTTCAGCAGCTGAGGACTGGTTTGAGTGGAGTCAGAGATTTCCATAGGGCAAGCCTAGGATGAGAGTAGCAGAGATCAGTAGTAGTAGAAGTGACTTGGTGGAGTCAAGGCAGTTCTTGAGGAAAGTACGGATAGATGTGGAAGGTAGTATGGGCCCGTACTACTGAAAGCAGAGGATCCGCACTCGAATCAAGGAAGGCCGAGACAAGACCAGGAAGCTAGTAGTAGTATCAATGATCCCTTGAGATATTTCAGTTTTCTGATGTTGCTATGATGTGTTTCAGAATGGTGGTTTTGCGTTCGAGGCCAGCAGCCGACAGTGGAGCTGCCGGGGAGGGATCAGGATCAGGCTCGGGGGATGAGCGCATGGATGAGCAGACCATAGAGTTTCTTTCTTCAGAGATTACTCGTATCATTTTAGAGCAGACTCCTTTGATCTTCGGTTCGATCAAGGAGGGTATCCTAGAGCTGATGGATGAGAGATTGGGCACCTTCCGTGCCGAGGTGGCGGCCATGATGGGGTCGCGTACCCTTACATTCAGGGAGTTCAGGGCATGTGGAGCTCCGGACTATCATGGGGCGCGGGACCCCATAGCGAGTACTAGATGGTTGGCGGATGTGGCCAACGCGTTCCGCACTAGCAGGTGTCCCGAGGGGGACAAGGTCAGATCGGCGTCCTGTCTTCTGAAGGACAGGGCACGGGATTGGTGGGAGGAGGTCGGACATACCATTGGAGATGATGCAACATTGGATGCCATGACCTGGGCTGATTTCTCTACCAGGTTCAGGGCGGAGTTTGCACCAGTTATTGAGGTGCAGCAGTTAGCTAGAGAGTTTCAGGACCTCACTCAGACTACAGAGACCGTGGCGGAGATCACCGCCAAGTTCAGGGAGAGGGCTCTTCTTGTTCCTCAGTATGTGGCCGATGAGGAGATGAAGAAGGCCCGTTATCATGAGATGTTGCGGAGCGATATCCGTCAGTTTGTGAGCTGGTCCAGCTGTAAAACGCTGGATGACATGATTGCTAGGGATCGGGAGAGGGAGATTGATCTCGAGATGGAGAAGAAGAGGAAACCGGAGGCGGTTTCGGGTACAGGAAGTTCGGGCAAAAAGCCCAAGGTTTCAGATCATAGGTCCAGGATTCAGCCGAGCCACGGTCGATGTGGCAGGTGTGGGAAGATGCACGATGGGGTGTGCAAGGCAAGGAGTTCCGGCTGCTTCAAGTGCGGTCGGACTGGGCATTTGAGTAGAGATTGCACGGCTCCTGCTACTGCCGTTGCAGCATCAGATCTGATTTGCTTTCAGTGCAATCAGAGGGGACATAAAAAGTCCCAGTGTCCGAGTTTAGCTGCAGCGGGGAAGGTGGCTGCACCTGCCCCTGCTACTCTGAGGATTATAGATGGCCGGCAGGGCCGAGCCGAGGCGCCAGTGGCGAAGAGTAGGGCGTTTCAGATGACAGCAGAGGAGGCGCGAGCGACTCCTGATGTGGTGACAGGTATGTATCTTCCCTTCATCTCTTTATTATTATTGATTGATTATTGCTTATGATTGTATGTTTTATATAGGTTCGTTCTCTGTGAACGGCATTTCTGCTATGGTATTGTTCGATTTGGGGGCTACACGATCATTTGTATCGCTTGCTCTTAGCAAGAGATTTAGCAAAGCTCCATGGGAGCTGGATTGTCCACTAGAGGTTGAGATAGCAGATGACAGGACCGTGAGGGTCGCCAGAGTGCATAGAGGGTGTTCTCTTCAGTTGTTTGACGAGCAGTTCTCGGTGGACCTGGTTCCTATTCCCCTGCGAGGGAATAAGGTTATTGTAGGCATGGATTGGCTGATCCCCAATGGGGTGGTGATTGATTGTAAGCTGCAGCTAGTGAGGGTTCGCACTCCCAGTGGGGGAGAGTTAGTGATTCAGGGCGAGAGGCCACAGCGCGGACCGACCTTTTGTTCCGCCGCAAGGGCGAGGCGCTATTTCCAGGGTTGCACTGGTTATGTAGCTTATGTCTTGGATGCCCGGGAGAAGGGCAGGATGACAGTTGATGATGTTCCAATAGTGCGAGACTTTCCGGATGTATTTCCCGAGGATTTACCGGGAATACCTCCTGAGAGGTAGGTTGAGTTTAGGATCGACCTGATTCCTGGTGCGGCTCCAATAGCCAAGGCACCGTATCGCCTAGCTCCCCCTGAGATGCAAGAGTTGTCTACACAGCTGCAGGAGCTACTAGACAAGGGTTTCATTCGGCCGAGCAGTTCGCCTTGGGGAGCGTCGATCCTGTTTGTGAGGAAGAAGGATGGGTCGCATTGTATGTGTATAGATTACCGGGAGTTGAATAAGGTAACGGTGAAGAACCGTTACCCACTTCCGAGGATAGATGATTTGTTTGACCAGCTTCAGGGAGCTTCTTGGTTCTCCAAGATCGATCTACGCTCCGGGTATCATCAGATGCGGGTTAGGGACGAGGATGTGCAAAAGACTGCTTTTAGGACCAGGTATGGTCATTATGAGTTTGTGGTGATGCCATTTGGGCTCACCAATGCCCCAGCCGCATTCATGGATCTCATGAATCGCGTGTGCAGGCCGATGCTGGATCGGTCAGTGATAGTATTCATAGATGATATCTTGGTATATTCCAAGACGCAAGAGCAGCACGAGGAGCACCTGAGGGAGGTGCTGGAAGTTTTGAGGAGGGAGAGACTTTTCGCAAGGTTCTCTAAGTGTGAGTTCTGGTTGCGCGAGGTGCAGTTCCTTGGTCACCTCGTCAACCAGAAGGGTATTTTGGTGGATCCGGCCAAGATAGAGGCCGTGATGCAGTGGGAGGTCCTGAAGTCTCCATCTGAGATTCGGAGCTTCCTAGGGTTGGCAGGGTATTATCGGAGGTTCATTCAGGATTTCTCCAAGATAGCAGTGCCGCTCACCCGACTGACCAAGAAGTCGGTGGTATTTCGTTGGGGGCCTGAGCAGCAGGCAGCGTTCGAGACCCTCAGACAGAGATTGTGCGAGGCTCCGATCCTTACCTTGCAGAGGGAGTAGAGGACTTCGTAGTCTACTGTGATGCCTCAATCACAGGTCTGGGAGCAGTGTTGATGCAGCGAGGCCATGTGATAGCTTACGCCTCGAGGCAGTTGAAGCCTCACGAGGCTAATCATCCTACCCATGATTTAGAGCTGGGGGCGGTTGTGTTTGCCCTCAAGATTTGGAGACATTATCTTTATGGGGTCCGTTGTACTATCTACACGGATCACAAGAGTTTGAGGTACCTTATGGATCAGCCGAGTCCGAACATGAGGCAGAGGAGGTGGTTGGATGTGTTGAAGGATTATGATTGTGAGATCCTTTACCATCCAGGGAAGGCCAACGTGGTGGCCGACACTCTAAGCCGCAAGGTGTCGGCAGCCCCTATTAGAGATTTGTGTTTGAGGATGACAGTGATTACTCCGTTGTTGGAACGGATCAGGGAGGCTCAGGTTGAGGGCCTCAAGGAGGAGAGGCAAAAGTGTGAGAGGATAGTGGGCCGAGTATCATCGTTTGATTATGACAGTCGGGGATTGCTGACACTTCATGGGAGAGTGTGGGTACTGTATTGGGGTGGGGTACGGCAGGTGTTGATGGATGAGGCTCATAAGTCTCGATTTTCTATCCACCCAGGGGCGACGAAGATGTATAGAGATCTTCGACCCGATTATTGGTGGCCCTGCATGAAGCGGGATGTTGCTTGGTATGTTGAGAGGTGCCTGACCTGCAGGAAGCTCAAGGCGGAGCACCAGAGACTTCACGGCAAGATGCAGCCGTTAGACATTCCCGTATGGAAATGGGAGGACATCACCATGGATTTTGTCACCAAGCTTCCCAGGACCGCACGAGGAGTAGATTCGATATGCGTAGTAGTGGATCGGTTGACGAAGAGTGCTCATTTTATCCCGATCCAGGAGAGTATATCGGCAGAAACGTTAGCCGATATCTATGTACGTGAGATCGTGGCACGTCATGGAGTGCAGGTATCGGTGGTGTCAAACCGAGATGTCCGTTTCACATCCAGATTCTGGAAGCGGTTTCACGGCGAGATGGGTACTCGTCTTCATTTCAGCACCGCTTTCCACCCTCAGACGGACGGACAAAGTGAGAGGACGATTCAGACTCTCGAGGACATGCTCCGGGCATGTGTTTTAGACTTCGGTGGCAGTTGGGATACGTATCTTCCGTTAGCAGAATTTTCGTATAACAACAATTACCATGCGAGCATTGATCGATCTCCCTTTGAGATGCTTTATGGGAGGAAGTGTAGGACCCAGATTTGTTGGGGCGAGGTCGGTCAGCGAGTCGTTGAGAGCACTGTGGTGGTGCTCAAGACGACCGAGTTGATTCAGCAGGTCCGTAGTAGACTGCAGACTGCGCAGAGTCGGCAAAAGAGTTATGCCGACAGGAGGTGTTCAGACTTGGAGTTTCGTGTGGGCGATATGGTCCTTCTGAAGGTCTCACCCTGGAAGGGTGTCATCAGGTTTCGTAAGAGGGGCAAGCTGGGCCCCAGGTTCATTGGTCCTTTTAGGGTTTTGGCCTGGGTGGGTCAGGTTGCTTATCGGTTGGATCTTCCGGTAGAGCTTAGCCAGATCCACAACACTTTCCATGTGTCTCAGTTGAGGAAGTGTTTGGTGGATGAGTCAGCAGTTGTTCCCTTAGAGGATATTCAGGTTGATTGCAGCCTGAATTATATTGAGAGGCCGGTCGCGATTCTGGACCGGAAGACAAAGACCTTGAGGAACAAGGAAATTCAGTTAGTGAAGGTGCAGTGGCAGCACTGGAAGGGGTCTGAGTGGACGTGGGAGGCTGAGGAAGAAATGAGAGAGCATTACCCAGAGTTATTTGCAGATTCAGCCGCAGCAGACTTCGAGGACGAAGTCTGAGACAAGTGGGGGAGAATTGTAACGCCCCGTCTCTGGTATGTTGCTTCCGTGGCATTTATTTAGAAGTTTTATTGAGGGACTCGGCGAGTCTATGGCCTGACTCGTCGAGTAGGGTCGAGTTTTTGTGCACGTGTTAGTCGGCGACTCGACGAGTCTACCTGCCTGGAAGAAACCCTAAATCCCCGGGTTGCTCACTATTTAAGCCATGCTATGTGCCCCAAACTCGCCTCCTTCACCCTCAGAGAGCTGTGAGAAAACCCTAATCCATCCCTTATTGTTTTAAGTGCTTTTGTGTGTGGATTTTGAAGGCTTGAAGAAGAAGAAGAAAGGAGCAAAGAGGAGACGTGTAGAGTAAAGATCCAAGGGCAAAAATCAGAGTTCATTGAGGTATTCTCGGATTCCTCCTGTTTTATGCTTAAAACCTCCATTAGATCATTTCTAGGGCTAGTTTGTTGTATTTTCAAACCTTATAGTTGTATGGATGCCTTAATAGGTCGAGATATCCCTAGATCTGTTCATTTATGAGTTGTAGAGCCCGGATCTATTGCCTTTTTGAAGTTGCTTTGCAAAAGAACCCTAGATCTAGCCTTTATCATGCTTTTTGAGCCTTATAATCTTCATTGATGCTTCTGGACACGTAAAGATAGAATCTTTACATGTTAATCGGACTAAGGAAGCTCAGATCTATAAAGTGTATGCGGTGGTTTTGAACAGAATCGAGTTTTTAGGATCTGCATGCATGTGACTCGGCGAGTCCGGTCGCGAGTCCCTGATCTTTACCCTTTGAGTGATTCCAAGTGGAGGCCAGTGAGCTATAGGATGGACTCAATGAGTCGAAGGGTAGACTCAGTTATGGTGGGACTCGACGAGTTGTTCATACAACTCGGCGAGTCCAAGACAATCTTCTTAGATCGAAGAACAACTCGTCGAGTTGTTCATATGACTCGGCGAGTCGGATGCAGATTGTCTGAGTTCTTGAATCGATAGGGTACTCGTCGAGTCGATGCCATACTCGACGAGTAGCCACGAGTAGGGTTGAGATGTGAGACTAGAGACTCGGCGAGTTGGCGGTCCAACTCGGCGAGTAAGGTCAACTGTGGATTGACTTTGACCGGGAGAGTTTACTTTGACCAAGGGTAAAATAGTCATTTTACCCCAGTACAGTGATTAGCATTTGATTGAGTGTGTCTTTGTATTTGTAGCCGGGGAGATACCGGAGCAGCAGCAGTTAGCTTCCAGAGCCATACACTCAGCAGCCAGTTCACGAGGTGAGTTTCTTCCAGTAGGAACGGGTCTAAGGCCACAATGCCGGCCCGTTCAGTTAGCCGTAGTTTCTGGGCTTCAGTCCAATGCAGTAGTTAGTATGTTTGATGCCTCCGTGGCTCAGAAAGGACCTATGTGCTTATGCTAATTGATATGTTATGCTATGCTCAGTCAGTCAGCTACGGACTTCGGTTCGATGTAGGGGACAAGGTCCCAGCCAGTCAGCTTCGGACTTCGGTCCGATGTAGGGGAGAAGGTCCCAGTCAGGCAGCTTTGGACTTCGGTCCGATGTAGGGGACAAGGTCCTAGTCAGTCAGCTTCGGACTTCGATCCGATGTAGGGGACAATGTCCCAATCAGTCAGCTTCGGACTTCGGTCCGATGTAAGGGACAAGGTCCCAGTCAGTTAGCTTCAGACTACGGTTCGATGTAGGGGGCAAGGCCCCAGTATGTGCTTTATATGTTATTGCATTGGTATGTGGTAGTTTGGGGGAGCTCACTAAGCTTCATGCTTACAGTTTCAGTTTTGGTTTTAGGTACTTCCGCAAGCAAAGGGAAGAGCTCGAGATGATGACATCGCACACACCACAACTTTAGTTTTGTCCTGGGAGTTGATTCAGTTTTTGATATGTTTAGATACAGTTGTGATACATCTTTCTCACAGTATTTTATTATGGATTTTGCACACGCAGCATATGGTTTTTATTATGTGATACTCAGTTTCATGGTTTTGTTTTAATAAAAATCGAAATTTTTGGGTAGTATTTTTGGGTCGTTTCGGTATGTGGATGACATACTACTCATGGGAAATGAAATCCTAACTTTGCAGGAGGTTATGTCCTGGCTTGGGAAGTGTTTCGATATGAAGGACCTTGGAGAAGCTGCCTATATCCTAGGGATAAGGATATTGAGAGAAAGGAGTAAAAGACTAATTGGAATTAGTCAAAGCACCTATGTGGTCAAAGTGTTGAAAAGGTTCAACATGCAGAATTCCAAGAAAGGTAACTTGCCGATCCAACATAATGCCAAACTGAGCAAGACTCAAAGCCCGAGTATAGAGGATGAGATAGCTGAGGTGAGTCGATTACCATATGTTTCCGCTATTGGCTCGATCATGTATGCTATGACTTGTACTCGCCCTGATGTGGATTTTGCTTTAAGCATGGTCAGTAGATATCTAGGGAATCCTGGCAAGGCTCACTGTACTGCGGTAAAGAACATTCTCAAGTACCTACGAAGGACTATGGATTAGATCCTTACTCTTGGTGGGATTGATGACTTGAGAGTTGTGGGGTATAGTGATGCTATCTTTCAGACTGATAGGGATAATATCCGCTGTCATTCAGGCTGGGTCTTTACCATGAATGGAGGAGTAGTTACTTGGAAAAGTTCCAAGCAGGAGACGGTAGCTGATTCGACATGTGAATCAGAGTATATAGCAGCGAGTGAAGCGGAAAAGGAGGCCATATGGGTGAGGAACTTCATCGAAGACCTTGGAGTTGTACCAGCTATAAAGGATCCTATGGAGATTTTCTGTGACAACAGTAATTCGGTTGTCTTAGCCAAGGAACCGAGAGATCATGGCAGATCCATACACATGGACATAAAATATCACTTCATAAGACATAAGATAGAAGAAGGACTCCTCGTAGCAAAGAGGATATCGTCAGGAGAGAACGCATCAGATCCCTTCACGAAGGGACTGACTAGGTTAGGCATTTGCAACATGCAAGGCGCATCGGGCTGAAGGACGATATTAATTTTATAGATTAGATAGCTCTGAAATTTGTAAAGTGTAATTGACATTTGATGATAAATAAAATTTGTTGTTTATTTATAAGTAAAGTGTTGCTATCTTCTGTCAATCGTTTACTATCATTTCATTTTGCATGTTTTGACTTCCAGAATAATTATGTTATGGTATATCATATTATTCAAATTCTCCACAGTCGGTCATATATAGGAAGTAAGTATGAATCAAGACTGTCATGAAGTTGGCTTGTAGATGTCTAAGGTGTTGGACATAGCAAGAGTTACTACAACATTCATGAGTGCTCATAAGTTCTGAGTATTGGATTAAACCCACGCTCACTTGTATCACTTCATGGAATTTATCTCGAGTGATTGTGAGACGGTAATATCATATAAATCTTCAAACCTAGAGATATGAGTTGTTGCCTATGAGTTGGTTATGCATTGATTATACGAAAATGCATCAATAACTTGACGTCATAAAACGTACCTTTGTGTATAATTCAACAAATAGTAGAACAAGCATATGAGTCTAAGTTTATCTGTGCCTTCTAGGATTAGAAGCGATATCTGGGCCCCTCGATGATTTTTTTTGACCTATGTACCGGTCCCAGTCAGAACTAAATTGATGTGTTCGATTAAGTTCTAAGTCAAACAAATCGGAAATCGGGAAACAAACTGCTGGACAACAAGTAAGACATTGTTCCATGTATTTGTCCGACTGATATCTAGAACAGAGGATTATATGATCCCTTCTCTAAAATGGCGCTTCATAGTTCAACAGAGTTTTAAGAGCTATGATTGCCAGTCGGTTCCAGAAGTCATGCTTGCAACTATAGTTATTAGACTTATCCAAGTGGGAGACTGTCGGATAAGGTGTCTAAGTGCATAACTATATTTGAGATGTACTTGACGATAATAGTATAAGTCATGATTTATTAATATATTATAAGTTCTAATATATTAATATGAAATCATATTATTTAATTAGTATTGATCTAAAATTAATTTAGAATTAATTTGGTGAACAAAAGGGTAACTGATTAAATATTGGCTCTTGTATTTATATAGTGTGGGCTAATGCTTATTTAGAATGGGCTAGGCTTGCATGGAAAGTCCATGGAGCTTTAACCCATTGATCTTATGGAAGTGAAAGCTCATGGGGATTATGGTTTACATGAATGTAACCCTAATCCACCACACTATATTAAGGGGTCCTTGGCACTTGAAATGGCACTAGTGTGTATGAGAACTAAGGGTGGCCGATTTCTTGAAGTGTTCTACTACTCTCTCAAGTTTCAAAAGTTTGTGGTGATTTGTGACTTCCATTTGAGGCATCCATATTATTGGTGTTAGGCTCTCAAACTCCAAGCAATAAACCACTACCAAAAGGTATGTATTCTACTAGTGTTTTATGATTCAAGTACCCCATAACATGCTAGTTAGGAAGTAAACTTTGGAGAATTATTATTTGCATGTATTTTAGAGAAAACATAGATCCAAGGTTTCTAGGGTTGCATGTACACCATAGGAGTGTTATAATGCTCAAAACCCTTCAGATCTGACTAAGCTCGGCAGGCAGATCCAGTCGATACGCAACCCGGCCCACCCGATCCAAAACCCTAAACGTAATGATGTACCTGGGGCGTAGCTTGCCCCGCTTCCTGATCTGCATGACACCTTTCCAAGGTGACACCTTTAGGAGGACCATATACCCTACCTGAAACTCTAGGTCTGAATGGCGCTTGTCGACATAGCTTTTCTGCCGACTCTGAGCAGTCTGGAGCCTGCTTCGTACCTGTTGGATCTTCTCCATGGTCTTGAGTACCACCTTAGTACTCCCCATGCCTCTCTGACCGACCTCACCCCATTAGATTGGGGTCCTACATTTCCTCCCGTAGAGTATCTCGAAGGAAGGTCGATCTATGCTAGCGTGATAACTGTTGTTATACGAAAATTTCGCTAACAGAAGATACGTATCCCAACTCTCACCAAAATCTAATACGCACGCACGCAACATGTCCTCTAGAGTCTTAATCGTCCTCTCGCTCTACCCATCCAATTGAGGATGAAAGGTTGTACTGAAGTGAAGACGAGTACCCATCTTGTCATGAAACCGCTTCCAAAACTTGGAGGTGAAGTGAACATCTCGGTCTGACACAACCGACACCGGCACTCCATTACGTGCCACCACCACGTGTACATAAATATCGGCTAGCTTCTCGGCCGATATACTCTCCTGGATTGGGATGAAATGAGCACTCTTGTTCAACCAATCCACGATGAATCAAATCGAATCCACTCCTCGTGCAATCCTGGGAAGCTTCATAATAAAATCGATAGTGATTTCTTCCCATTTCCACACTGGAATATCCAACGACTGCATCTTGCCTTTAGGTTGTTGGTTTTCGGCCTTGAATTTCCTACAAGTCAAGCGATGCTCCACATACCATGCTATGTCTCGCTTCATGCAGGGCCATTAATAATCATGGCGAAGATCCCGGTACATCTTCGTCGCCCCGGGGTGAATGGAGAATCTCGACTTGTGCGCCTCCTCCATAAGAACCTGGCGCACTCCACCCTAGTAAGGAACCCAGACCCTCAAGTTGAATGCTAGGATTAGAGGTTCCTTCAACGCTTGACTTTTGAATCTCTTCAATATCAATTTGTCTCCCACTGTCCTCTTGGCATATGAGTTCCCTCTCGCGGAAAACCCCTATCCTCGCTACGAAGACCATGTTGTCACTAAGTCTGTAGAAAAGATATCCAAAGGATTTATGTGGGTAGCCGATGAAAATACATAACTCACTTCAAGGTTCAAGCTTTTCATGAGTCTCTCGTCTTACGAAAGCTTCACAACCCCAAACCTTGTTATGTGCTAACAAGGGAACCTTCCCTGTCCACATCCCGTGAGGTGTTTTCGCAACCTTCTTTGTCGAGACTAGATTAAGGATATGGGTGGTAGTCTCTAAGGTATACCCCTAGAACGATATCAGAAACGAAGCTCGAATCATCATGGAACAAACCATGTCTAACAAGGTTCGATTGTGCCTCCCAGCCACACCATTCAGCTGCGGTGTCTTAGGCGGCGCCAATTATTAAACAATTCCATGTTCCTTAAGATAATCGTGGAACTTGATACTAAGATACTCACCACCCCTATCGGATCTGAGCATCTTGATCTTCCTGCCTAATTGATTCTCCACTTCTTGCTTAAACTCTTTAAACTTTTAAAAGTTTCTGACTTATGCTTGATTAAGTAGATATATCCATATCTCTTATAATCATCGGTAAAAGTCACATAGAAGCGGTTTGTATCCCTTGTGGTGGATCTGAAGGGCCCACACACATCCATGTGTATGACTTTAGGTCAAATGACTCCAACACTCCATCTTTTTGGAGTTGGGCTATGCGCTTCTTGTTGACATGTCTAAGACGACAATGCCAAAAGCATGCCTTGTCTAAACCATTAGACAAATCGATATGCAACACATTATTTACTAAGTTATCTACAACCATCACGGTTTCATATACATCATTACAAGGCAATGCTTCAAAATAAAATAAACCATTATAATAAGCATTTATAGAACCAATTTCATTATTAAATGAGAATCTAAAGCCTTGTCTATACAAATCATGAAAGGAAATAATATCCCTCGTCATCTCTGACGAGTAGCAACAATCATTCAAACCTAACCGTAACCCACTATTAAGCATTAAAGAGTAAACTCCGATCTTGGTAACAAGAGAAGATTTCATATTGCCCATAACCAAGTTCATGTTCCCATGCTCCACTTCCCTACTTATTTTTAGCCCCTGCAAATCAGAACAAATGTGAAAACCACATCTTGTATCAAGGACCCAAGAACTAGCATGTGATGAGTTATTAGATAGAATAGTATAAATACCTGAAAAGGAGGGATTTATCTTCCTATCATTGATGTCTTGCAAGTATTTCAAACAGCTTCTCTTCCAATGCCCCTTATCATGGCAGTAGAAGCACGTTGCTTCTTTAGGATCGGAGGAGGGAGTGGTAGAACCGGTTTTTGCTTTGGATCCATCAGAAGAAGATTCATCATGGGACTTTCCCTTCCAGTTCTTTGAGGCAACTTTCTTCTTCTTCCCTTTACCTTGTCCAATTTTTAGGACAGAAGCAGCAGCAGGAGTTGGAGTGGATTCAACACTTTTTCCCTTTAATCCACTTTCAGTAGTTCTTAGTAGGCCCTGAAGCTTCCTCAATGTGACTTCCTCATTGCTCATATGATAAGTCATCTCGAACTAATCATAGCAAGGAGGTAGAGAGTGTAGGACTATGTCAATAGCTAACTTTTTTGTCGAAGTTCACATTCAACTTCAAGAGATGATCCACATATCTTTGCATTCTTTGCAAGTGGCGCGTGATAGACTCTCCATCCCTCATTTTGGTGGTGATGAACAAGGTGACTATCTCGTACCTTTCTTGATGTGTTATTTGATGGTACTTTTCCATCAAGTCCTTGCACATCTCATAGGGCCAGTAGTCCTCGTAGAACCACTGCAGCTCAGGAGTCATGGTGGCTACCATAATACATGACACCTTAGTAGCATCCATGTAGTGAACCCCATACTCAGCTATTTCTTTGGGATTAGCTTTTGATTCATCGATCTAGTTCAACCATTTATTGAGGACATACTCTTTGTCCTTGTATCGCAAGGCCATACGAATGTTCCAGATCCAATCATTGAAGTTGGAACCATCAAACGTAATCCTCGCACAAATGTTCAGGAGCGAGAAGGAGTTGTTTGAGTTGTTGTTGGAGGTTGAGCCAGAAGCGATGTTTGGTCCAGACATCTGAAAAAGAAGAAAGACAAAGTTTTGATTAGATAAGGAATCCTTAATATAACACCCAAATGAAATATTAAGGCTAGGACCCAACACAATAATTCACAATTCGGAAGAGGGATGTCGTAATCCAATTGTAAATTATTTGAAGGTAGGTAAATGACGATTTACCAATTCCACCACGAAAACGAAATAAAGGATTAGGTTTTAAATAAAATGAAATTCCTAGATTCTTTTGAGATTCATTGAACTTTTGAATGACATGTTTAATCTCGATTATGCCCTTCAAGTTTGTGACTGGGATACCGAGGATCACAAACAAGGTGTGAATAACCATGAAAATTAGCTTGGTACTCTCGATGTCATTTACCACCTAATCAATGTGCCGATTAACCACACACACTCTATTGATCTTTGATAATTTACTAGCTACCCATTGCCACCCTTGTTAGTGCAAGTTAGTGTGCCGGTTAACCACACACGCTCCTTTAATGAATTGACAAGGTGCAATGTGCAATTTCATGGATTAGCATCAAATTCATATTTTCCTAAAGTAACTAAGATTTGGAATTTATAAAACATTTAGTTACTTTATAATTTTCATTATACTTATTAATAAGAGAATTAATGTCCTATCCTACCCGTTTGGCTAACGACCTTCCACCAATCAAGGAAGCAGTGGGTGAGAGTGGACACCCATTCAACCGCCATTTTATAGGCAGTTTCCTTATACCCCCTTATAGATCCGCTTCGTGAATGAGGCCTACTGACGGTAAGAATGACTCTTCTTATATATATATATATATATATATATATATATATATATATATATATATACATATATATATATATATACATATATATATATATATATACATATATATATATATATATATATATATATATATATTAATCTTTTAATATTATAATAGTATAAGGGTTGCATATTAAACTTTTAAAATACTAGAGTTTTAGAATTTTAATATTTCAAAATTAAACCTTTAAATTAAATTTTAAATTCCAAAACTTGAAGGTGCAATTTGAAACTTTTTCAAAATTTATTCAAATAAAATTTCAAATAATGAATTAATCATTTAATTAGTCATTATCTTAAAATTTGACCAAATCAATCTATTTGGATAAGGAAACCAGATTACCATTTAACAAAATCAATTTGTAGTGATAAAAAACAGTTTATGGTAATTATTCTAATCCAAAATATATCAAAAATTCGAAAAATCTGCTAACAGGCGAGTCAACTTGTCGAGTCATGGCACTAACTTGTCGAGTTTATCCAACTCGTCGAGTTCCTCATGGGACTCATCAAGTTCATCAGGCAGAATGCGATTCTGCTTTGGTTTTCGATTGGACAGTCCACTATTGCAACAAATATAACAGAAAAACATCCTAGTCTCTGATACCACTGATGGGTTTTGAGCATAACAAAATTCCTATGTCTTCATGCAACCCTAATTGCTTTGGATCTTAGTTTTTCTCTAGTTATACATCCAAATAGAAGTTCCAAAGCAATAACCCTAATACTAGCATACAATTTTAGGAATTCAATATGAAACTAGGGTTTGATGAATACCTTTCTTGTTATCTCATAATAACAAGTAATCCAATGATGATCTCGATTCTCAAAAGCTTGAGTGCCTCACGTGTTGCACCTCTAATGGAGTCACAAACACCAAAAGAAAAGGATGAGTGAAAGAGAGATCAAAATTTTGGCTAGGGTTACACGTGAAGCAGTGATCGAAATTGACTGGTCTAGGGGTCTTTAATACTTGTGGCTACTAGGATTTCCAGGGAAAACCCTAATTCCTAACTTAGGCTCCAAGAAGCCCATGGACCTCCCTTCTGGAAGGCCTTGGATGATTTCTATAGGGCTTCCTATAGAGTTCGTCCAACCCTTTCAAAGGAAGTCCATCAACCCAATACTGCATCTATCAATGATTTATAGTATCAGTCCCTGCACTTTTAATCAATTCCTTTAATCCCAAAATTAATACCAAATTAATTTCTGATTAAATACTAATTAAACAATATGATTTCTAATTAATATATTATTCTTATAATATATTAATACATCATTAAATAACCTCTCTCTCTAAAGTCGTCCTGTCAAGTTGCTATGGTGAAGGCAACCTAATAGGACCATGCTACTATCAGATCAAGTACATACCGATTATAGTTATGGGATTAGTCACCTAATCTAACACCTTCGAGAGCTTATGGGGGTATTGAGGCAGGACCGACTATATGCCAAGTTCTCGAAGTGTGAGTTATGGTTACGAGAGGTCCAATTCCTAGGGCATCTCGTTAACTAGGATGGGATTTTGGTCGATCCGCCCAAGATCGAGGTTGTGATGCAGTGGGAAGTTCTGAAATCTCCCTTTGAGATCACGAGTTTCTTGGGTTTGGAGGTGTATTATCGGAGATTCATTCCAGATTTCTCCAAGATCGCAATACCTATCACTTATCCGATGAGGAAGGGAGTGGATTTATGGTGGTGCCCAGAGCAGCAGGGTGCTTTTGAGACATTGTGGAAAAGGTTATGTGAGGCCCATATATTGACCCTTCCAGAGGGTGTCAAGGACTTCATGGTATTTTGTGATGCATCCTTCATTGGTTTGGGGGCGGTCCTTATGCAGAAGGGACAAGTGATTGCCTATGTTTCGTGGCAGCTGAAGCCGCATGAGGCACGATATCCTACTCATGACTTGGAGTTGGGGGAAGTGGTGTTTTCCCTCAAGATTTGGAAACATTATATTTATGGGGTCCGTTGCATTGTCTACATTGATCACAAAAGTTTGAGATATCTTATGGATCAGCCAAACCTGAACATGAGGCAGCGCAGGTGGATGGACGTGGTCAAGGATTATGACTTCGAGATCCTTTACCATCCGGGTAAAGAAAATGTGGTAGCGGATGTTTTGAGCCACAAGTCAGTTGGATCAGTTGGAGAGATGTTTATGAGGATATCTGTTGATTCTCTGATTTCTGGTTTGACCAAAGAGGCACAGGTAAAGGGATTTCGTAAGTAGAACTGGAAACAGGAGAGGATAAGGGGAGATATCGATAGTTTTGTCACTAATAGTCAGGGATTGTTGACCCAGTGCGGTCGGGTTTGGGTTCCGATGCGGTCGGGTTTGGGTTCCAGTTGTCTCTGGGATCAGGAAGATAGTGCTGGAGGAGGCTCATAAGTCTGGCTTTACTATACACCTAAGAGCCACCAAGATGTATCGGGATATGATATTGAGCTACTGTTGGTCGTGTATTTAGAGGGAAACAGCTTGGTATATCGAGAGGTGTTTGACCAATAGGATGGTCAAGGCCATGCATTAAAGGCCGCATGGGAGGCTACAGCCTTTGGAGGTTCCCATGTGGAAGTAGGAATAGATCAATATGGACTTTATCACCAAGTTGCCGAAGATGGCCAACGGTTTTGATGCTATATGGGTCTTCGTGGATCGATTGACCAAGAGTGCCCACCTTTTGGCCATCCGGGAGAGCTCTTCGGTCGAAAAGTTAGCCGATGTATATTCCCGGTAGATTGTTGCTCATCATGGCATTTTGGTATCCATAGTTTTAGACCGAGATGTTCGATTCACTTCTTATTTTTGGCATAAGTTCCATGAGGAACTGGGCACATGACTACATTTCAACACGGCTTATCGTCCGCAGACCGACGGTTAGAGTGAGCGGATTATCCAGACCCTTGAGGATATGTTGCGGGCATGTGTCATAGATTTCAGTGGGAGTTGGGATACCTACCTACCTCTTGCAGAGTTTTCCTACAACAAAAACTATTACTCCATCATTGGTGCCCCACCTTTTGCGCTCTTATATGATGAAAGATGTCGTACCCTGTTATGTTGGGGAGAGGTTGGTCACAGGGTCATGGGAAGGACCAAAGTGGTCCTTCAGACTATGAAACTTATTCAACAGATCAGACAGAGACTGCAGACAACTCAGAGTCGGTATAAGAGTTATGCCGACCGGTGCCAATCAGAGTTGGAATTTCAGGTCGGCGATATGGTATTACTGAAGGTCTCACCTTTTAAGGTTGTGATTCTCTTCAGGAATAGGGGGAAATTGGGGCCCCGATATACTGGGTCGTTCCGTGTGATCGCCAGGGTCGGCAAAGTGTCCTACCGGTTGGACTTGCTGAGTGAGCTCAGTCAGATCTACAACACTTTCCATGTCTCTCAGTTGTGGAAGTGTGTGTTTGACAATGACATAGTGGTTCCTTTGGATGATATTTAGGTCGATGAGCGCCTAAATTATATTGAGAGGTTGGTATCTATTTTGGAAATAAATATGAAGGTCCTGAGCAACAAGGAGATACCGTTTGGTAAAGGTGCAGTGGAAGCATCGGAGAGGCTCCGAGTGGACGTGGGAGCCAGAGGCTAAGATGCAGGAGCATTATCTTGAGTTGTTCACAACGGCCAACTTCGAGGACGATGTCTAGTTCAAGTGGGGGAGAATTGTAACATCCCAATGTCAAGGTACTTCCAATGTTGACCCTATGATTGAATAATATTGCATCTTGCCCTTTGGGATCGAAAATGACTGCAAAATAGCTCATGGTGGCAATATGGTAATTTTGGCGATTGTGTTGTATGTTGAGCGTACGTTGTGTACGCTAGGCGCACTAGGGTGTGCCCTAGTACACTGGGCGTACACCTCGTATGCGACGCATACGTAGGGGTCATGCAAACCCTAATTTTTAGGGTTTAGTTCATATTTAAACCATATTATAGCCTCACATCTCATTCTTATTCAGCCTCCCTCTGTGAGAATTGACCCCCAATCAAAGCCTAAGTGAAAGAGTGCATTTCTAGAGCCTTTGGAGTGTTAGAAGTGTTCTTAAAGAAGAAGTTAGCGGTGGAAAGAGTGTGGAGTTTGGAAAGCAACTTGGATTTGTGATTTCCTCGTTGTTAGCAAGCTCCAGAAGGTAAAAGGTTGGAGTCTTGATCACTCCATCTTGTAGATTGATACATTTCACTTCTTCAAGTCACTTTTTGTCCCAAAATGGTGATTCTTGACCATGGCATGTTCTTGACCCATTAAGCCGTCCTTTCAAACCTTAATAAGGGTCTTAAGTCATAAAAATGTGGTCTTGATGATTGGAATTGCTTTATGCATTCTTTAGAGGGTATTAATGCATTAAGATGTTTAGTGAAGCACTTAATGGACATGCAAAGTCATAAAGTTGTGTTTTGGCCTTGGATTTGAAAGATAGACGTGAGAGCTTAAGCCATTAAGCTCTTAATGAAGATTTGGGAAGTATGGGTGTACGCCCTATGTACCTGGAGTACGCAACACGTACGTGCTCAACCATCCTGGTTGTGGTTAAGACTTGTGTACGCCTAGCGTACCTTCAGCGTATGCCTCACGTACGTATTATGTGTCGACTCGACTGAGTTGACTTGTTAGTTTGACCAAGTTGACCAAGGGTGATTTAGGAAATTGTGATTATTTTATTAATGGGTAATGTTTAGATATTTAGGACTTGGGTGGAGCCAGTATTCGGGGTCAGAGTATTGATTAGTTTTCTTCGTCAGACTGTGAGGTGAATCTTCCTCACTGTACTTACAGGTCGAAGGCACCAAGGCTGGCCCAGTGGAATGTATATCCTGTTACATGATAGTATATTGGTATGTTGTAGATATCTGTTAGATTGGTATCCTAGTTTATAGGATGTTAGCATGCGGTATTGATCTGTAAATCTACATAATTGTTTGATGCATGGTTATATGTTTATATGTTATGTGTATGTCTATGGTTGGTTAGGTTGAGGCGGTCCTGCATTGTGCTGAAGGCCAAGATACCCAGGGCGTTCCGAATAGAATGTAGTCCCTGTGAGGAGGTCCAGTCAGGCCGAAGGCCCGATGAGCAATCCTGATAGGCCATAGGCCTTGTGAGGCGGTCCAGTCATGTCGAAGGCTCGGGAGCGGTCCCGATAGGCTGTAATCCCTACGAGGTGGTCCATTTAGGCTGAAGGCTCGGTTATGCATGTTGTTGTTTGATATGTTGTATGTAGTGGTACTTTGGGGGAACTCATTAAACTTTAGCTTACGGTTTCAATTTATTGTTTTAGGCACTTCTAATGATCGCGAGAAGGCGTGACCGTACACAGCCTTCGTTTATGGAATTATGATTTTAGGATACTCTGATGTCGTTAAACAATTTGGAAACAATAAATTTTTTAACATTCGATAACTATGGGTTGTTTTAAAAGTTCAAATTTGTTGTGATTTTTGAGTTGTTATAGTTGGCCTTGAAAATTGAGCGGGAATGGCTCCTACTCGCTCTGTAAGGTATTAAGACTCGAAGGACACTCTCGTCTGATAGGTGAAAGTTGTTTATACTTAAACAAAATTTGTTGGTTTTGGCCTAGGAGTTTTAGGTTGTGAGCTCGAGGATCTTCCTTCTTTCGAGTCATTGGAATGTATTTTTAGGATAAGGCCTTGGCTAGCCTTCTCTTACGGACCTTGGCTAGTTCACTTTTTGTAACATTCAGTTTAGGTGAGCAATTGTCAAACTAAAAATTCAAAGGTTTTTCCCTACTCACAACGTGAGATATGCATGTCACGTGTGAGGAGATTAAAAAACTCGCACATAATCTTTGGGCTCATGAGGTGAGCACATATGGCTCGCAACGTGATATCATCCTGAAAGGAAACCCTAATTTTGAGGGCTAAGGTTAGCCCACCCCTAGCCTCCATCACCTCCTTGCACTACCCTTTTGAAACCCCAGCATCCACATTTTATCTAGAGCTTGTTGTGGTGATTCTAGCTAAGGATAAGAAGAGGAAGAGCATCTAGTCCATCATTTTTGCATTCAAGTCTCTCCATCAAGCATTCTCACACCTTTTGGACCTTTTTTGAGTTTCAAGTTCATTGCTTTATGAGTCCCTAAGCTTATATCTAGTTTTCTATGTTTAATCCTTCATATTCAAGATGATGTAGTGATTGAAACCCATAAATTTGCCTACTTTATGGAGCTCTGGTATCCCTTGTGTAGTACAATTGCTAGATCTGGAATATGATTGAGTTTTAAGACTCTTGCATGAGATTTGGTGTCATCTTCTTCCTTTGTGCCCTAGTTAGTTTTTGGACATGCATTCGACATGCATGTCCAAAAAGCCATGATTTTTATGATGTTATGGAGTAAATAAGACACTATTGAGGATTTGGTTTCTTGTACAAAACAAGATTAAGACTTTCATTAAGAACTTCTAGTCAGAGCGTCCTCACGACATGAACACAAGGGTGTCACGAAGTGAGGGTGACATTCCTCGATTGTTATAGAATTATTAGGTCATGATGTGACCATTAGGGGTCATGACGTGACTACTGGATTGTGAGACTTTTGAGTATGGATTGATTTTGACTTTGACCAGGGTTTGATAAAATTTAATGTAAAGGTATTTTGGGTATTTTGAGTTGTATTTGATATTGGTCACTATCTGATAAATAGGTGACAAATAGAGGCGGTATTTGGAACAGAGATTTATTCAGCTCGTCATGGCTAAGAGCTGGTGTAAAGCTTTTTTCAGGTGTTGTAGGGCCTTGTCGGCCTCTATTGTCCATTTAAATTGCTTTTATCAATGCAACTTTTCATGGTTTGGAAGACTGGGAGAGCTTTCTCGGCCGACTTAGCGATGAATCTACCAAGTGTCATCAACCTTCCATTGATCTCTTGTACTCCTTTGAGGTTGTGAAGGGTTTTAGAGTCGAGTAATTCTTGTATCTTAGTTTAGTTTGGCGAGATTTCTTCTTTGGTTATATGATAACCTAGGAATTGGCCTTTCTCCAGCCCGAAAGTACACTTACTCGGGTTGACCTCCATCTGTTCCTTCGTCAAAGTTTGAAAGGTTTCTTCAATGTCGTGAAGCAATGCTATTTCATTATGGCTTTTGATAACCATCCCATCGACATAGACATCGACGTTTCTGTTGGATTAATGTCTAAGTCCATAACTATTTTGGTATGTACTTGACCCGATTATGAGCATGGTCCTTTTGGGTTGCCTTCACCATAGCAATATGTAGGATGAATTAAGGAGAGAAAGCTTTAATTATGATTTATTAATATATTATGATAATAATATATTAAAGGATAAATCATATTGTTTAATTAATATTAGTCAAGAATTAATAAAGAATTAATTCCGTGGCTAAAAGAGATTAATTAAACTTAAGGGACTTATTGTGTAATTATAAGATAATTACATAGATGGGCTAATGGACTCCATAGAAGTTTGAGTGGACGAATTCTATGGGGAATCCCATTAGAAATCATCCAAGACTTCTAAAGAGGGAGTCCATGGGCTGCTTATGGCTTAAGCAGTTAGATTAGGGATTCGTAGTTGTAAACCCTAATAGCCAACATATATAAGGAACCTTTATGGCCCCAAAATCGTGGTGAATACCTTCTTTAGGGTTTCCAACCATTTTTGGTGCCTCCTCTCTCCTCCCTCTTCATCCAAGTTGCTTAGTGATCTTTGTGACTCCATTAGAGGTTCAACACTTGAGGCACTAAGCTTTCTAAAGCCATGGATTGATTGTTATTGCTATATAACAATCAAAGGTAAGATCTAAACCCTAATGTCAGTTATAGTTTATTAGATCTAGGGTTTATGGCTTGGGATGATCAATTGCATGTTCATTAGACTAACTAGATCCAAACCTATTAGGGTTTGCATGTACACCATAGGATTGATGTATTGCTCAAAACCCATCAGTGGTATCAGAGCCTAGGGCTGTTTGTTGATGAATTGATGCTTATTTGATAGTTTATTGGCTAAAAAAACGATTTTTGCACCTTCTGCTTGACTGACTCGGCGATTCAGTAGATGAACTTGGCAAGTCAGTCTGACTCGGCATGTCCAAGGGTCCGACAGCGTTTTTTGGCGATTTTCTTGCTGTTTTGACTTGGGATACTTACCATAAACGTTTTTTAATTAATAAAATCTGATTTTTATTGATTTTGGGTGAATATCCTCACCAAAATAGTAGATAATTACCATGTAATCAAATATTTGTTACCTTATAAGATAATGTTTAATTATTTGAGTTATTTGATGAATTATCCTGCAAGAAATTTGACTAGGTCAATATTAGATAATTGCCTTTTTGAATTCTTGATCTAGAATGTTCTTGAAAAGTTTCAATTTTCCCCTTTTAGGTTTTATAGTTTAAATTTGAACTTAAAAGTTTTGTTTTTTAATTTTAAATAGTTAAACCCTGATGAGAATAAATCTCTGATCGTTTAGATCTTTCACAGGTAAAAAGACGATGAACAAACAAATCAAACACAATATGATAATGAACACAGTATAGAATCAACATAATGCTTATGATTCAAATATAGTCACGCCTCAGCAGAGCTCGATGAAGAACTTCCACTGTAGAGGCGAGCTAGGGTTTACAAAACTCAATGAGAAAAATAATAAAAGCATTACTAACAAAGGTTGCATGCATGCACCTTAAATACTAAACCCTAGAAGAAAAACATGCACGGTTGGACAGGCCCAAACCGACTACCAAAACTGGGCTAAGGACTTAGCCCATGACGCAACACAATAAACCCAACAATCTCCTTCTTTGCGTCAAATGAGGCGAGAGATTATTTCTTTTGAGTTGGCTTCACTGTCTTCACCACCTTGAATAGCCAAGGGATGATTGCAAGAAGAGTCTGCCGAAATCAAAGGTACCATCTCAGCATATCAGTAAATATCTTCTTGTCGGCTGCTGTGATCTGATTACAACTCTGAATGATCTCCAAAATGTGCTCCAAGCAAGAGGTTGAGAACATGTGCTTGTCAACAAGAGCGAACAGGCATTTTTGACCTTCACCCCTGATGAACATCACAATGTGATACTTTGAGTCAATTTTGCCCTTGACCATTGTATTCACATCGCTAGCTCTGACAAACGTTTTGATCGTGGTTCGCTTGTGAATGGCAGAGGTGATCTCTTGGTCCATCTTCGCTACTTCGTGAATGTAGCAAACAAGCATTCGATCGATAATCGGATGGTACTCCTATGGATTTGTGTAACACTCGTTTTTCTAGCCTTGGCATTAATATTAAGGTGATAGTCTAGGTTAACCTTTGTAACTCATTTTGAAGAAATGAAAAGGAATTATGTGAATTATGTGTTTTATGCTTAATTATTAGGGTTTAATTAATTAACAATAAAAATAAGAGTCAAAATTAAAGTGTGAGATAAAGCCTATATCTTTACATAAAGTTGTAGTGGAAGAAACAAGGATTTCAGGGATATAAAGAATACCAAAATCAGAGTTATAACGAAGAAGTTATGACATGTCGAAGTTTCGCGACAAAACCGGCACGGTGTTGAATGTCGTAAAAAGTGAGTTTTTGATAAACTACTTTTTAGCCTTAGTGATCTAAACGAACATCATAGTATTCGTTAAACCGAGAAGTTCGATAAAAAGAACGCCCAAATCTGACTTCGTATGAAGAAGTTATGATTTTTCGAAGTTTCAGCTTAGCAGTAGACAGCTAAAAACTCGAATTTTAGATCGAGTGATTTTTAGCCGACACGACCTAAACGAGAATTGAAGGTGTTGTCATTAGTAGCACAACGGTAAAAAGTCTGAAAAAAACGGATGTGGGATGAAGAAGTTATTAGCCGACGAAGTCCAAACGAAAGTTGTAGAGCGTAATTTTACCTACACGCGTATATAAAGAACGTAAAAAACGGAGATCGTATGCGAAAGTTATGGATGTTAGAAGTTTTGGCGCGAAAATCGAGAAACTTCGCATAGTCACGAGTTGCCATGTCGCCCTCGCCTCGCATGTGCCATGTGTCAGAAATGGTGAGTCATGCGAAGCCACATGTCGAATTCTGATTTGACCGAAGGGAGGCCCAATACGAACCTCGCACGCCTTAGTCTGAGCCTCGCACATGGACTACTAGACCGCGGTCCAATCAGCAACCGCCACCGAGACCCTCGCACGTATTGCCATCTGCGCACCTTCGCCTGCGGACCCCACCACCGGAACCGATTTCGGACCCAGACCTCGGTCCAATCACAGACTGACAGCGAGCCCCTCGCAGGTGCGAGCCATGTGCGAGCCCTCCCTGCGAGCCTTCGGATCTGTGACGCGTGGCCTCTTTTCAGCCCTTGGATCAGAAGCCTCCCCCTATAAATAGAAGGGTGCGAACCCTCCCGACTAGAATTTAATAATTGGCAGTTTTGGCCCCTTTTTCACTATTTTGGCTATTTTCATATCCCCTGAAGCCCCGGTACTTATTCCAAAGCCCGGAATACTCCACAAAGTGCCCGAGAAGCCCGGAAAATTTATCTTTTTGGTTTCGAAGCCCGACCTTTGCAAAGCCCGGTTTCTCAATAAAACTCGTTAGAGACGATCGTTTTAGGAAACGAATTGTTGCCCGATTATCATCAAATCATGTGAGTGTATAGTCACTTTCATTTTACACATAGATATGAAGTATTTACCTTATAATACGTGCTATGTGTAAATATATTAATTGTTTATTTGAGGTGACTGTTGAGTTGATGTTTTATACAAGTTTTAAAACTGTATAAGTATTTTTATCTACAAATATGTTGGGTAGAACATGGGTAGATAGTGATGTGTGATAAAATAAAATTGATGAGAGGCCTCGATGTGTTTTGAGATCCAGTCATCTAGTGAAGTTTGGATGATGACCACGGACTTTCTAGACACTCCAGTGGGAAACATTAGCAGGTCCGCAACCTGTAGGTGTTAATGAACTAGAGTGTTCATTCGTTGTACTCCATCCCCCTCATGGTTGACTTTAGGACATGTATGGCTGAGGAAACCCCTTAGCAGTAGTGTCCATCCCGATTATATTCTTTAGGTTAGGTCCCTTATGAAAAGTGTTTAGGGACGTAAAGTGAGGATAACGGGAACAGGTAATCAGGGTTATTGTTGATTGGTGAAATTAATAAGTTTATTATTACTGTGGGTTGAAAACCCTATATGCTCACCAGGCTCCCAAGCCTGACCCACTCAGCTTTTTATGTTACAGGTAGTGGACCCCGAGCATAGTCGGAGGACGACGAGAGATTTTTGGATTATAGTCCAGTAGTTGTAAATAACTGTTGAAAGGCTTATAATGCCTTGTTTATGCTTTTGATCTATATCGGAACATGACATCCCGAGGTTTTGATATGAAATGAAACTATACAATTCTTAAAGAAGGTTTTGATAAACTTTTATCATGTTTTGTTTTGGGAACAAATTCTGCAACATCTTTTAAAAAGATTTCTCTGATTTTATTTTAAAAAGCATAAATTAAAACGGTCTTTTCTGGCCGAGAAATTAGGGGA
Source organism: Lactuca sativa (assembly GCF_002870075.4). Taxonomy (NCBI): domain Eukaryota; kingdom Viridiplantae; phylum Streptophyta; class Magnoliopsida; order Asterales; family Asteraceae; genus Lactuca; species Lactuca sativa. The sequence continues at coordinate 23,744,619 of NC_056626.2, forward strand.
TGTCACAATTGGTATCAGAGTATTAGTTTAACTGAACTAAGAAATTATAGAATTTCTAGACTTAAACTTAGAATGCTAAGTGATGATTGTGAGATGAGTGTCTACCATATTTTAGACACGAGCACGAGTTTATTTTAGGAAAGATGCCTAAAATGCCCTTATGTGCTAAATGCTATGTGTTTGCCATGTGTGCCATTATTTGTTCAGATCTATGATCTGTTGCCGACCGGATCTAGAAACCTTATGTGTATAGGATTCTAAGCGTATTATTACAAGATTAGAACTAACTTGTAAACGTTTCGGAGTGATAAGGGAATTAATATGTCTAACAAGGATAAAGACCTAAATTCGCCTTATTTGGTATATAGATTGTAATGGCAAGAACTCGTAGTGGAGCTACAAATGCAAACGGAAACAGGGATCAACAGCCTCAACCTCAAGTAGTTGAACAAGTACCTGTTGTAGGAGCTACACTTGAGCCAATGACGATGGCTGGGGTACAAGCAATGATCCAGATGATGTTAGATCGCCAAATGGAGGAGACAAGGCGATTATTACAACAACATAGGGAGGAGACTATGATACCTGTTGAACAGCCCGTGTTGAATGAAAGGTAATCAGTAGGAGGGAACTATAGTGGGACTCTTGGTCAAGCCAGCCCACCGATAGTTAGACAAGACAACCAGGATGGAGGAGTTGATGGACGCGGGTGCAAATACAAAGATTTCATGGCATCTAAACGGCCGTGTCTATTTGGAAGTCCGACACCAGTGGAAGTCATTAATTGGATCTCCGAAATGGAGATGATGTTTGAAAGTTGTGAGTGCAACAACAAACAAAAGACCGCACTTGCAATTCCTCTGTTAAAGTCTGGTGTGTTGAGTTGGTGGAAGTTACTAGCTGATTCGATGCCCAAGGGAGAAGTTAGTAAGATGTCTTGGGAACATTTTGTGGTACAACTGAAATTGTAGTACTGCTCTGAGCAGGATCTTCTGGAAATTAATAATGAGTTCTAGAATTTAAAGAAGGGAAAGATGAGCGTTACTGAATACGCTGCTACTTTTATGGAAAAGATGAAGCTTGTTCCTCATCTAGTTCCAACTGAACTCTCTAAGGTCAACAAGTTTGCCCTCAGATTACCAACGGACTTTGGTCTGATGGTTAAGCAAGCAATCACTTTGAAAGCCGCCATCTGGGCTGCTAAGAATGTTTAGGTTCAGATCAGAGAGAAGGATCTGGAGAGGGCAAAAGTTGGTGAAAAGAGAAAATTTGAAGGAACTTCAGGTTCCAACAAGAAAAGCAAATTTTCTAAGTCCAAGAAGCTTAGAGGAGGAGGAAGTGAAGTGAAATGGTGTGAGAAGTGCAAGAAAAAGCACTCTGGGAAATTTAGTGAGGAGGTGACTTGCTTCAAATGTGGAAAGACTGGCCATTATACCAACGTGTGTCCGTCTGACAAGAGGGTATGTTTTGAGTGCCATGAAGTAGGGCATGTTCTTAATGACTGTCCAAAGAGGAAGGATGCAGCAAAGCCTAATCTACCACCAAAGCCGAAGGCGAGAGCCTTTCAGATGACACTTGAAGCTGCAAAAGAAGAAGTCGATGTTGCTTCAGGTACCTTTCTCATAAACGAATTGCCTGCCCAAATTTTGTTTGATTCTGGAGCCAATTACTCCTTTATATCGCATGAATTTGGTAGAAAACTAGATTTGCCTATAGATAGGATAGTTAATGCTTTATTAGTTGAGATTGCTAGTGGCAAGTTTGTACCTGTTAGCCATCGTATGAAAAACATCCTCATTGACTTGGATGGGAATAAGTTCCACGAGGAATTATTGCCTATCGAGTTAAATGGATTCGACATAGTTTTAGGAATGGATTGGCTTAGTGCCAATGATGTTGAAATATTGTGTAGAAAAAAGATAGTAAAAGTAAACTCGCCAAGGAAAGAGTCGTTTATGGTGTACGGAGACAAACGCGGAGTAAATTCTGGAATCATTTCCCTAATGAAAGTCAGAAAGTGTTTGGCCAAGGGATCTACATCATATCTAGCGTTCGTGATCGATGCTAAGATGGAAAAGGAGGAGGTGCAGAATATTCCAGTGGTGTGTGATTATCCGAAAGTCTTTCCCGAAGATCTTCTCGGATTGCCCCCTGATCCACAAGTAGAATTTTGTATCGACTTGTTACCAGGAACGACACCGATAGCAAAAGCATCGTATCGATTAGCACCAACAGTGATGAAAGAACTTATGACACAACTTCAGGAGTTATTGGACAAAGGTTTCATTCGACATAGTTCATCGCCTTAAGGAGCCCCTGTGTTATTTGTAAAGAAGAAAGACGGGAGCATGAAAGTGTGCATCGATTACAGAGAGCTGAACAAAGTGACGATAAAGAACAAGTACCCGTTGTCTAGGATCTATGACATGTTCGACCAGTTACAGGGTTCGAGCTATTTCTTGAAGATCGATCTTAGGTTGGGATACCATCAACTAAAGGTGAGAGAGCAGGATATCGAAAAGACTGCATTTAGAACAAGATATGGACACTATGAATTTTTGGTTATGTCGTTTGGACTAACCAATGCCCCGGCAACTTTCATGGATTTGATGAATAGGGGTTGTAAACCATTCCTAGATAAATCTGTGATAGTATTCATAGACGATATCTTGATTTATTCGAAAAGCAAGCAGGAGCATGAAAAGCATCTGCGTGAAGCGCTAGAAGTCCTGAAAAAGGAGAAGTTGTATGCAAAGTTCTCCAAATGTGAATTTTGGATTCAAGAAGTCCAATTTTTAAGTCATGTGGTTAACCAAGAAGGAATAATGGTTGGCCCAGCAAAGATTGAAGCTGTGATGAAGCGGGAACAACCAAAAAGCCCTACGGAGATTCGAAGCATTTTAGGATTAGCTGGATATTACCGAAGGTTTATCCAAGGCTTTTCTTCGATTGCTACTCCATTAACAGCTTTGATCCATAAAGGAGCTACTTATGCTTGGAATGAGAAGCATAAGGAAGCCTTTGAGAAGTTGAAGAAGTGATTGTATGAAGCACCGATTCTTTCGTTGCCTGAAGGAGTTGGTGACTTCGCAGTTTATAGTGATGTATCTGGAGTTGGGTTAGGTTGTGTTCTGACCCAAAGGGATAAAGTGATCGCGTATGCATCAAGGGAATTGAAGGAGCATGAAAAGAACTACCCCACTCATGATCTGGAGTTGGTAGCGGTAGTATTTGCCTTAAAGATATGGAGGCATTATCTTTATGGCACAAAGTGTAAACTTTTCACTAATCATAAGAGTCTTCAATATCTCTTTAATCAGAAGGAATTGAATATGAGAAAACGGCGCTGGCTAGAGTTACTCAAGGACTACAACTGTAAGATACTTTACCACCCTGGTAAATCAAATGTTGTTGCTGATGCTCTCAGTCGGAAGGTAAACCTTGAAAAGAAAAGTCCAAGAGCGTTAAGAATTGAAGTTGTCTCGACAATTGTGGAAAGCATAAAGAAACCTCAAGAGGAAGCTTTAGAGAAAAATGACCGAAAGGAAGAACGTTTGGGCAAAACGTTAGTATTCGATACAAACAACCTTGGGTTGAAGGTATTCCAAGATAGGATTTGGCTACCTAAGATGGACGGAGTAAGAGATCTTCTGATGGAAGAAGCTCACAAGACCATGTACTCGATTCATCCCGGTAGTACGAAAATGTATAGGGATCTAAATCCCTATTATTGGTGGCCGACGATGAAGCTTGATGTTGCTAAGTATGTGGTCGAGGTGTAACTTGTGCTAGAGTTAAGGCACAACATCAGAAACTGTATGGGAGTTTAGAACCTTTACCCGTACCCATGGGTAAATGGGAAGACATCACAATGGATTTTGTGACTAAACTGCCCAGAACAAGGAACGGTCACGACATGATTTGGGTGGTCGTTGATCGCTTCACTAAGAGTGCACATTTCATAGTAGCCAAAGTGAAACGGTCTATGGATAAACTTGCGAATTCTTATGTGAAGGAAATTGTGAGACTTCACGGTGTTCCGTTAACGATTGTATCCGATCGTGACAACCATTTTACCTCAAGGTTTTGGAGGAGTCTACAAGAGAAATTGGGTGCCAAGTTGTGTTTGAGTACAGCTTACCATCCACAAACCGATGGTCCGAGCGAACGAACAATTCAAACATTGGAGGATATGCTGAGAGCATGTACCCTAGAATTCCAAGGTAACTGGGATGAACACTTACCTCTAGTAGAATTCTCCTATAATAATAGTTTCCACTCAAGCATTAAGATGGCACCTTATCAGGCTTTTTATGGGGAAAAGTGTCGAAAGCCGTCATGTTGGCTGGAAGCTGGGGAAAAGCAGTTTATGGGAGCTGAAATAGTCCATGAGACTGCTGAAAAGTTGAAAGTGATAAGGGAAAGGATGTTAGCTGCTCAAGATCGACAAAAGAGTTACGTTGACAAGAAAAGACAACTGATAACCTTTGAAGTTGGAGATTCGGTTTTACTTAAAGTCTCACCGTGGAAGAAATGAGAAGGAATTATGTGAATATTATGTGAATTATGTGTTTTATGCTTGATTATTAGAGTTTAATTAATTAAGAATAAAAATAAGCGTCAAAAATAAAGTGTGAGATAAAGCCGATATTTTTACATAAAGTTGTAGTGGTCGAAACAAGGATTTCGGGGATATAAAGAATACCAAAAATCCGAGTTATAACGAAGGAGTTATGACCTGTCGAAGTTTCGCGACAAAACGACACAGTGCTGAATGTCGTAAAAAGTTAGTTTTTGATAAACTACTTTTTTAGCCTTAGTGATCTAAATGAAATTCGTAATATTCGTTAAACCGAGAAGTTCGATAAAAAGAACGCCCAAATCTGACTTCGTATGAGGAAGTTATGATTTTTCGAAGTTTCAGCTTAGCAGTAGACAGCTAAAAACTCGAATTTTAGATCGAGTGATTTTTAGCCGACACGACCTAAACGAGAATTGAAGGTCTCGTCATTAGTAGTACAATGGTAAAAAGTCTGACGAAAATGGACATCGGATGAAGAAGTTATGAATTTTTAACGGATTTCCTGTCCCGGTTTGTTAAAAATAATAAGATAAAAATTAAAGTCAAAATTAGCCGACGAAGTCCAAACGAAAGTTGTAGAGCGTAATTTTACCTACGCGTGCATACAAAGAACATAAAAAACGGAGATCGTATGCGAAAGTTATGGATGTTAGAAGTTTTGGCGCGAAAATCGAGAAAATTCGCATAGTCACGAGTTGCCACGTCACCCTCGCCTCGCATGTGCCATGTGTTAGAAATGGTGAGTCATGCGAAGCCACGTGTCGAATTCTGATTTGACCGAAGGGAGGCCCAATACGAACCTCGCACGCCTTAGTCCGAGCCTCGAACATGGATTACTCGACCACGGTCCAATCAGCAACCGCCACCGAGACCCTCGCATGTGTTGCCATCTGCGCACCTTCGCCTGCGGACCCTACCACCAGAACCAATTTCGGACCTAGACCTCGGTCCAATCACAGACTGAAAGCGAGCCCCTCGCAAGTGCGAGCCATGAGCCCTCCCTACGAGCCTTCGGATCTGCGACGCGTGCCCTCTTCTTAGCCCTTAGATTAGAAGCCTCCCCTATAGAAGGGTGCGAACCCTCCCGTCTAGAATTTAAAAATTGGCAATTTTGGCCCCTTTTCACTATTTTGGCTATTTTCACATCCCCCGAAGCCCCGGTACTTATTCCAAAGCCCGAAATACTCCATGAAGTGCCCGAGAAGCCCGGAAAATTTATCTTTTCGGTTTCGAAGCCCGACCTTTGCAAAGCCCGGTTTCTCAATAAAACTCCCAGTTTTATTAGAAACGATCGTTTTAGGAAACGAATTGCTGCCCGATTATCATCAAATCATGTGAGTGTATAGTCACTTTCATTTTACACATAGATATGAAGTATTTACCTTATAATACATGCTATGTGTAAATATATTAATTGTTTATTTGAGGTGACTATTGAGTTGATGTTTTATACAAGTTTTAAACTATATAAGTATTTTCATCTACAAATATGTTGGGTAGAACATGGGTAGATAGTGATGTGTGATAAAATAAAATTGATGAGAGGCCTCGATGTGTTTTGAGATCCAGTCATCTAGCGAAGTTTGGATGACGACCACGGACTTTCTAGACACTCCAGTGGGAAACATTAGCAGGTCCGCAACCTGTAGGTGTTAATGAACTAGGGTGTTCATTCGTTGTACTCCATCCCCCTCATGGTTGACTTTAGGACATGTATGGCTGAGGAAACCCCTTAGCAGTAGTGTCCATCCCGATGATAATCCTTAGGCTAGGTCCCTTATGATAGGTGTTTAGGGACGTAAAGTGAGGATAACGGGAACAGGTAATCAGGGTTATTATTGATTGGTGAAATTAATAAGTTTATTATTACTGTGGGTTGAAAACCCTATATGCTCACCAGGCTCCTAAGCCTGACCCACTCAGCTTTTTATGTTACAGGTAGTGGACCCCAAGCATAGTCGGAGGACGACGAGAGATTTTTGGATTATAGGCCAGTAGTTGTAAATAACTGTTGAAAGGCTTATAATGCCTTGTTTATGCTTTTGATCTATATCGGAACATGACATCCCGAGGTTTTGATATGAAATGAAACTATACAATTCTTAAAGAAGGTTTCGATAAACTTTTATCATGTTTTGTTTTGGGAACAAATTCTGCAACATTTTTTAAAAAGATTTCTCTGATTTTATTTTAAAAAGCATAAATTAAATCGGTCTTTTCTGGCCGAGAAATTAGGGGATGTCACAATTTGACAGCAAAATGTTGTTGAGGAGTATCCAGTCGTGGGGATTAAGGTTCGGCAGATCAGCCAGAGTGAAGTTATGGACCGAGCCTTCAGAGCCACGAGTCACCTTGAATTTGACATTGACGAACTTCTCGGCTAAATAGGGCTTCAAAACTTTGACAGTTGTGATCTTCTGCGAATTCCAGGTCAAGTACTGGGGTTGAGCGAACTCCAGATAGAACTCCAACAGATCCTGATCCACCTTCGGGTCTGGAGAAAGGATAGTAGCAGTTGAGTTGAAGCAGTGAAAGATGAATGCCTTTCGGGTGACTGGCATGTCAAACTGTGCATCCTTGGAGTTTTCAAGCCCAAATGACATAATAGGCTCGAGCCAAAGAACGCTTGGTTCATCTATAGCACACCTTTGGAGCGAATCAAAAGTCCATTCTGGAAAAATAGATTTTTTCTTCTCCAAAAGCTCTTTTTCTTTTCCTTTTTTCTCCAAGTCAGCCTTTTGCTTCTTGAACTTTTCTTGAAGCTCTTTATCAGAATATTTTGTTTTCTGAAAAGGCTTAGCAGGATTTTATTCAAAAACATCATCTTCATCATCAGTGTCATCTTCACCAATCTTCTTTTTCTTCTTGTCTCTTTTACTGAACGAAGCTTCATTATCCTTCAGTTCAGCTATTGGTTTCGGTTTAGGAGGAGGTTGAGTTTTCGCTGCCTTTTCTCCCCCTTGTTTCGGCTGGACACCAGTCACCGGAACACCCTCAATACGACTAAGGATGTCTAGTGCCGGTCTGAGTTTCTCAGCCAAATGCCTTCGGATGGTAATAGTCATGATGGGGTCGTGAGCATCAAGGAGGTGAAGCAAAATGGAATGAACATTGCCAACAGAGCTTCGAATAACCTCCCTCTCAGATTTCAAATCATTGAGCTCAGCGGTTGCAGTACGAAGCCTGAGGTTCTGCAACTTTAGTTGAGAGGTTCGTTTGTCCAGTTCATCTATAATACGATTTTCCACAGCCAACTCTGCCTCCAGTTGAGTCAGTCGATCATTGACATTATCATGTAGAGTGGCATTGGCAGCTTCGATGGCTTGATGAGCAGCTTTAAGATTGGACCATTCAGCTTGAAGAGAACGCTAAAGGTTATCAACCGAAGCATTGACTGTCTGAGAGTTCTTCTGAGCAGCTACTTGCAAGGAATCCAAAAAGAGATGAGCCTGAGAAACTAGTTTATCGACTTTTGCGGTCGCTTCTTTGCATTCCTTCATGGAGGCCTCAACAGCAAGAGAAGCCTTATGGAACTAGGAAGTAGAGGCACCAGTGGCCTTTGCTGCAGCAGATAGGGTAGCATCATGTTCTTTGGCCACAGAAGAGAACAAGGCTTCTAAAGCAGCATCAGAGTAAGCACCGGTGGAGGAGGAGGAAAGCAGTTGATCAAGTTTGTCATTGACTGCTTTGAGATGGTGCTTGGTTACAGGAGCGTCTTCGTCTTCATCACTCTGTACATGGTAAGGACTAAAATAACTGGAATCAAATTCCAAGTCCTTACCTCCTAGAACCATGTTTGTTTCAGTGGATTGGGTTACAGATAGTGGTTTAGTGGTAACCGGAGGTTCGATTGTAATTGGTGGTTCGGTTGTAATAGGTGGTGTGGGCTCTGAAGAATGAGCCCCATTAATGGTTATGGTAGTGGTAGTTTCTATGAAGATTGGATCAGGGATGGGAGTAGTGGTTGATGGTTGAGAGGTAGTGATGGGAAAAATTGGAGGGACGGAGATTGGTACAGAAACGGGTGTAGGAGAAGGAGGTTGGCAGTAAACGGGTATTTATGGGGTAGGTGAGCGAGGCGGGGTATCACCACCACCCAAGGCCTCCTCATTAGAGCTTTCGCTTTCAGATTCTGAAGGAGCAGCAGATATGTGTTTAGGAAGAACATACTCTGAGTCAGAATCGCTTGAAGATTGGAGTATGAGTCTCCGAGCGGGTTTCTTCTGCTTCTTCTGCTTAGGTTGTGAAGGAGCAGCCTTGTCTGACTTTCGCTTCTTGGGGGTTGGACCCTTGGTTGTTTTAGTGACATTCGCCTCCTTGTGTGTTTCTGTTTTCTTTCCCCTCTTGGCTGGTTTGTCAGCCTCTTCAATGGAACGAACCATGGCTGGTGTGAGTTCCCTTGGACCTGAAGAAGGATGCTTGTTGTTTTGTTGAAGAACATTGCTAGCTTCAGACACACAGGCCAGCATGGCGTCAGGGATCGACCCAATGAAGGAGTATATAGTGGGATCAGTGATGATTATCTTTATAGTGTGAAAGGTGGCGATGGAGGAGAGAAGAGAGTCTGCCATTGTTGGAACGTGAAGACGATCCATTGCCCATTTTGTGATGATGGACCAGTACCTTCCACATGAGATCTCTGAATGTCTTGATGAAGAATACCTACTTTGAACCAGTTGTTGCCAGATGATATATGGTCCCATAATCCAAACCAATCCTGTGATACAGCCCATAAATCACAATCATAAATGACTTGCTTGCTCCATCTAAACCAGCGCTTCGCTCAGAGAGTCCTTTGAACAGAAGAGTGAAAAGACCATTCCATTGAGGAGGAAGGCAAGACTTCTTGAACTTGGTGACAATGGTGAGGGTTTCAGTGTACCCCATTTGATAGAACATGGAGAACAATTGACCAGTAGTGATTGATTCAGGGTTTACCAGAGATGGGTCATGAGAAAGACCAATTAGGGCACAAAAGCGAGTCTTGGAGATGGAGGTCTTCTCGTTGTGGATGTCGAAGTGAATCCTCTCAGCAACCTTGTCATAGTAAGCTGTTGAGTAGATGTGAGAGAGGCAGGACATGGGAACCACTTCGACCTTTGACAGAGCGTCGACAAGAGGTGAGTACTTGAGACACTCGACGACATACATCATGTAGGGTTCATAGATAAAGGGTATTAGGTCAATGATGAGGTTTTGTTGAGGTTTAATGGTGAGAAGCTTAGAGTGAGCAGATGTATCATGAACAGAAGAGGAGTCTTCCATCGTTGAAGCTTTGAGAGGAAGAAGGTGAACAGTGAGAGAAATCGTTCTTTTCTTTTGAGAGAGTTTGTAGGTGATAAAAGGGTAAAGTGGAGCGTGCCTGATCCTTTTATACGTACTAGTAGGAGAGAGAAAAATCCGGCTGATATCTTGGATTAATTTGAAACTATGCCTGATGTGACGGAGTGAACAGTTGTCATACCCGATGATGATGCGGGAAAGACAAAGAATGTTTCCTTTTTACACGCCATTCCATAAAAAGCGCTTTTTCAAATCATCAAAACGATTGGATAACTGCTGACTCAGCGTTAACTTTATCCCAAGCGTCACCCCCATATTTCCCATGAACAGCCATTGTCTTTTAATGTTATCGAACATTTGAATACTTGTAGAAACGAAGCTGTAACAAGTAGGGCAATATTAATAGAACCAGATTTTGGAAAATCAAGGATTTTCGTGCATAGAGTGTAAAAGATAAAGAAATAAAGCAAACTTTTTGTGGGTAGATGTGATGTCTTGTTGAGACATAAAGCAATTGATTCTGGGTACGAATCTCTTCCTTCAAAGTCAAGAGAGACTTTCAAGTGCTTGTGTAGCTTCCCATTAAATTATAATCAAGTACTTGTTAAGAAGTATTGAAAGGCATCTTTTTAATTAAAGCTATAAAGGGTGGCTTTCATTTCAATTCAAGATATCGATACTTGAAATAAGACCGAAACTGAACGAAGTACTTGTGAGATCAATGTGATCTGTTGAACAAGTAGGTAGGGAAGATATTTATTGACTGGTGGATAAGTGAGAAATCTCAAAAAAAAATTAACTGGATCCTTGGGGAAGAAAAATCTTGGTGATAGACATTTTCAGAAGGATCACGCAAAATAAAAAAAAAATCATATAAGAATTGCAACATAGTGCTGTTGTACCGTCAATTCATTAGTGGTGTTGAATTGTGGGTTTCACTTAGTATGTAGTGACACGAAACTAAGATCATTAACATAGATTTTTGTATAACCATAAACCTCAGTGGTAAATGTTGAGAGTCTCAAGGGTTACTTTGGTGAGATGAAGTGTAATGAAGAAAAATGATATAGGTGGTATAAGAAGCGAATGTACCTCTGATGTAAAAGAAGGACCAAGCAGAAAACTCTATGCTCAATATGAGTAGAGTAAGGTATCTCATGATTAGAGTGAATATAACAGCCTAGTTTGGGAAAATATGATTTGTATATATCATGTTATTAAGGCTTCACGCAAAATCGATAGAGATTTTAGTCAACATGCAGCAGCATGCATCTAGGGACATGTAAGAAGTTTAGAGAAAAGAAATTATACCTTCTGGAGCTTCATCATCGAGAGTAACACTTATGAAAAAGAGAATTAAAACAAATATTTTTGTATTTTTGGGAAAACTTTTAAAATTAAACGAAGACGAAAATTATTTTTGGATTTTATGAAAATAAAATATAAAAAGAAGTATTTAAAAGAGTGTACAAAAGAATACAATCAAAATGCCTTGATAAGAAAAAGAAGCGAACGAGTTCAGAAGGACTGAGCCTGAAATAGACCGAACGCTCGGTTCTTGGTCGAGCTTTGCGTGAAATAGACCGAACGTTCGGTTAATTTCGGTTCGCTCTATTTCGCTTCTTACTTTTATTGAAGCAAAGTCGATTTTGGTACAGATTCTGCTTCCATCATTCCTAGGCCCTGCAAGATCTTGTTGAAACTTGCTTCAGGTAAAGCCTTAGTGAATATATTTTCCAGTTGATCAGTTGTCCTTACAAAATGAATTTCCACGTTGCCATCTTCAACGTGATCTTTGATGAAGTGATATCTCAGAGCTATGTGTTTAGTCTTTGAGTGCTGCACTGGATTGTGACAAATCCTAATTGCACTTTCAGAGTCGCAATATTGTGGGATTTTCTTCATGTTCAGCCCATAATCTCTAAGCTGACTTTGTATCCATATAACTTGTGATGTGCATGATACAACAGTGATGTATTCAGCTTCTGCAGTGGATAGAGAAACACAGGTTTGTTTCTTTGATTGCCAGTTAACCAATTTACCGTCGAGAAATTGACATCCTCCAGTGGTACTCTTACGATCCAATCCACAGCCACCTAAGTCAGCATCTGAGAACGCTTGGACAAAGAATCCTGAGTTGGCTGGATACCACAGACTGAGAGAGGAGGTTCACTTCAGATAGCGAAAGGTGTTTTTCACAGCTTGCATATGAGGTTCGCGTGGGTTAGCTTGGAATCTGGCACAATTGCAGACTGAGAACATGATGGCAGGCCTACTGGCTATGAGATACATCAGTGACCCAATCATTTGATGATAGAGCGTCATTTCAGTGACTGGCTTCTCCAACGAAGGTGTAAGCTTTGTCCCAAAAGCCATTAGAACTTTAACTCTGGAGTCTCCCATCATGCCAAACTGAGTAAGCAATGCCTTTGTGTATGCCTCCTGATTGATAAAAATGCCTTTGGGTCCCTGCCTAATATTTAAGCCAAGGAAAAACTTAATTGGACCCATTGAGCTCATCTCAAATTTAGTTTCCATCAACTTCCTGAATTCAGCTGTTAAGTTGGGATTCATGGAGCCGAAGATGATGTCATTAACATAAATTTGGACTATCATAAGGTAATTACCCTCTCTCTTAAGAAAGAATGTTGGGTCAACCGAACCTTACATCTTTAAAAATCTAGTAAGGATTTCATACCATGCTCTGGGAGCCTGCTTCAAGCCATATACCACTTTGTCTAGGACGTAACAGTGATCTGGATGCCTTTCGTACATGAAACCCGGCGATTGCTCAACGTACACCGTTTCTTCAAGTTCCCCGTTGAGAAAGGCACACTTGACGTCCATCTGATAGACTTCAAAGTTTTTGTGTGCAGCATAGGCAAGAAATATTCGAACTGACTCTAGTCTTGCAACTAGAGCGAAGGTCTCTTCGTAATCAATACCTTCCTCTTGGCAATAGCCTTTCACAACCAACCGAGCTTTGTTACGAATCACATTCCCCTCCTTATCCATCTTATTTCTAAAAACCCACTTGAGACCAACAACCGAAGTATCTTTTGGATTTGGAATAAGATGCCACACTTTGTTTCTTTCAAACTCATTTAACTCGTCTTGCATGGCTTGAACCCTGTCAGAATGGTCAAGATCCGAATTAACAGTCTTCGGCTCAACTTTGGAAACAAAAGAATTGAACATGCAAAATTCTACTTGAGAGAATAGTGCAGCTTGTTTCGCTTTGATCTGAGATTGAGTGAAAACCTTTTCTGAAGATTCCCCAATAATTTGACTTAGAGGATGGTCTTTAGTCCATTTAATAAGTGGTGGGTAGTTTGGATCACTGGAGGGATCCAGTTCTGCATTGATCTCTTCCTCCAGTTCAGATAGTATGTCATCATCATTGAAATTTGTGTCCTCCCCCCTCGAATGATGACACGTGTTCAGTATCTGGATTAGAATGTTCCCCTTCATTTGAAGTTTTAGTAGAGCTAGACGATTGTGACATTGAACTCTCCCCCTGGAATGAAGAACTGTGATCTTGTTGTAGAGGCGGACCCTCCCCCTGGATAGAAGGACGGTCACCAGAAGGTTCGCTTAAGACTGATGTTTCGGTTGATCGTCAGCCATCTTTCATGCAACATCGTCAATGACTTGCTTCTGACTGTCAACTTTGTTATCTTTCGCCTTGAATTCAGAATCGATAGCCTTTCAGGTTCATCAAAAAGCAGCATATATTGCTTAAAAAGATTTGAGATAGGAGCAGTAAGTTGACTTGTCTTTGGAAAGATTTCCTACAGTTCATCTTCAGTGGTCTTTATCTTCTTGACATAGCTATCATCAAAAGTGACATAGTATGTCTCTTCAATCTTCTTAGAGCGCTTGTTCAGAACTCTATAGGCCTTCGAGTGCAAGGAACAGCCCAGAAAAATTCCTTCATCAGCTTTGACATCAAACTTGTTTCGATTCTCTTTGGAGTTGAAGATGAAGCATCTTGAACCGAACACATGAAAGAATTTCACATTTGGCTTGCGATTGTTCAAGATTTCATAAGGAGTGGTGGAGAATCGCTTATTTAGATATGAAATGTTCTAAGTGTACCAAGCAGCAGCAATTGCATCAGCCCATAAGTACAATGGCAATGAAGCGAAGCTTAGCATAGTACGAGCTGCCTCGCACAGAGATCTGTTTTGCCTTTCAACGATTCCATTCTGCTGTGGAGTTTAAGGGGCCGAGAAATTATGAGGCGTTCCCTTGTCAGCTAGAAAATCTTCAAAATCCTTGTTCTTGAATTCCAGGCCATTGTCACTTCTGACATTACGAACTACTTTCCTCAGTTGAACTTCTACCTGCTTTTTGAAGAGCTTGAGCTTAGGAGTAGCCTCTGATTTATGCTTTAAGAAAAACATCCATGTAAAGCGAGAGAATTCGTCAACGATGACCAGAATATACTTGTTCCCTCCAATACTTTCAATGGAAGAAGGACCACATAGATCGATATGTAACAGCTCCAATGGCTCTATCACCTTTGTGTTGATAATAGAAGGATGACTTTGTCGACTCTGCTTTCCCATTTCACAAGCTGCACATTTGTGTTCTTTGTCAAATTTGAGAACTGGAAGACCTCGAACATGATCTCCTAAAACTAGTTTGTTGATATCCTTGAAATTAAGATGAGAGAGTCTTCGATGCCATAACCAGCTTTCATCTGAGTGAGCCTTCGTGAGTAAGCAAACTGTTGGTTTACCTCAAATTGGGTTGAGGTTCAAAGGTTACATTTCCCCTTTCACTTCGATTTCAACAAAATGTTATTGGACTTCATCTCGACTACTTCTGAGCCTTCATCATCAAACGATACCTTCAATCCAGTCCCAACTACCAGCTGTGATACGCTGATAAGGTTGTGCTGCAGTCCTTCAACATATGCAACCTTTCTTATTGAGAAATCACCATTCGTAATGATTCCATAGCCTTTGATAGTTCCATATGAGTTGTTTCCGTACTTCACAATTCCACCATCCTTGAGAGACCGAAACTCCCTCAGTTCTTCCTTCCTTCCTGTCATGTGAAGCGAACAACCACTATCAATATACCATTCTTCGCCAAGCTGCTCGTCACGTATAACCTGCAAAATATTAAGTAGATTTAGGAACCCAAAGTTTCTTAGGTCCTTGTGAGCCTTTTACAAGATAGGGAATAGTAAGATAAATATCAACCAAATAAGTACGTTTAATTAAAGTTGTTTCATCTTTTCTTTTTATAGTAAAAACTTTAATTTTGTTTGTTTTAGGTTCATTAGACGAAGGTTTTGAGATTTCGACGCCAACTCTCTTTTGGATGTCTTTCGGGCTCTTGTTGTCTTCTGGAAAGAGCTTTCCTTTCCCTTTCAAACCTTTTGAAGGATAAGAGTTAGAATGAGAATAGGAAGAATAATATTTAGAAGAGTTCTTGGTCCGTTGACTATTAGTCTTTCTTGTTTGAGAACGAGAACATTCTTCACTTTTGTTCTTCTAGGGTTTCTAGACGTTTTGGGCAGCCTCCTCTCTTCTCCTCTTCATCCAAGTTGCTTAGTGGTGTTTGTGAGTCTAGGGATGTTATTCGGGTCGGAACCGAACCGAACCGACCCGAACCCAAATAAACCGAAAACCGAATAAGGGTAATTGTATGAGCCGAAAACCGAACCAAATAAGCAATACGGGTTCGGTTCGGTTTGGGTATTATTCGGTTTGGTTCGGTTCCGGCCCAAATAACCCAAATAACATGTACAAGATAATTAAGGAGCCGAATAACTCGAATAAACCAAATAACATTTACAATGTGATTATAAATATTGTATTTTGTATGACTTTTGTAGTTTATGATAAACACGAATAACACAGATAACACAGATTAACTATTCTTGATATATAAAATGTAAAATCAAACCACCACAATCTTAAGATATAGTTATTAAGCAACATATTAAACACTAAATATTAAACATCCAAAACACCTAAAAAACTATCTATAAGTATATAAGTTAAACATTAAACATTACGTGGGTATTTTGGGTAAAGATTGATAGAACACAAGACCAAATAAGCAATCGTGCAAGTGGAAAAAAAAAGTGACTTTTCATATCCGGTTCGGTCCATTTGGACCGAATAAGCCCTTATTCGGGTAAACCGGACCGAATAACCCGAAAACCGAATAAGCCTTATATAGATACCCGAAAACCGAATCGAATTGCTTATTCGGATCTAATCCGGTTCGGTTTTCGGTTCGGTTCGGGTTTTCGGGCCAAATTCTCATCCCTAGTGAAGATGTCTTTTATGATACTCACTGTACTTGCCCTTTTCTTTTTTTCGCCTTTGGTGGCGTTTTCTCGATTGCATGTATTTTCGTTCGATGATTCTGGTGTTTGTCTTTGCTGAACGGATGATATCTCCGGGACGAATTTTGTGAATGTTGTTTGAGCTTGTCATGTCCCCCGCCCTGGCGCTCTCGATGGTTAGTATTGGGCCGAGTGACTGCTTCTTCTTGTTTTATGTAAACATTGGCAACAACCTTTAGGTTGGATTATTTTCTCTCTTCACCCTTTATATTCCTGAGAGATTTCTCAACTCTATGCTTTAGTTCGTCCCTTGATTGGGGTACCGTCCCTTGTATCTTTTATGATAGAGGATTGGGGAGTAAACCTTGGGCGAAGGCGTTGGTGATAAGGAATTCCTTGTGACCCGGAACGTTTAGCATTGCTAGATTGAATCTATCGTAATACGCTCTTATTGACTCTCCATCCTTTCATTTTCACGCCAAGATTAAGTTCACGTCTCCCTTACCTTTCCTTAATAGCATAAAATTATAAAGGAAAAGGTACCGTAACTGCTCAAAGCTCGAGATGTTGTCAGGCCACAATGCCTTGAACCACTTTCCTGCATTTCGTGATAGTGTGACGGGGAAATACATGCAAGTGAACCATTTATCCATTCTCAATGATGTCATCGTCCATTTGTAAGTGTCGATGTGTTCGTATGGATCGGTGGCACCATCATACTTTGGGATGTTCAATATCACTATCGAGTGTGGGATCTCGTATTGTAAGAGTTCGTGGCAGAAGCGGGAATGGTACTCCTCACTGGTTTTCCATGTGTGGGGTATGGAAATCCATCGTACATCATGAATTGTTGAGCGTAATACGAGTTGTTGTATGTTTGATTGTACATCTCCGCTTGTGCTACGCCGCTTCCCAGGTTTCATCGTATTTGGTTGCAGTTGCTGAACATATCTCGAACATGGAGACTCTCCAGTCTGATTCTGATCAGAAGAGTATTGAATGCTAAGAGTTCAGGGCCCAGTTAGCAAAGATAGAAGCTGACAAGTGCAGTTGGGAGGCCGAGCGGGAGGTAGTGCTGCGCGAGAAGCCAAGCATGGCCGATCAGGTAACATAGTTGGAGGAGGAGGCGAGGCGTCTGGATGATCATGTAGGAGTTTTGAGTTTACAGAATGCAGGGTTGAGCGAGCGGCCAACAGAATTAGAGGTTGATCTGGTTACTGAGGGTGCTGTAAAAGGGGCGTTGGAGAAGGATGTTTCATGGATCCTTAGCGAGGGGCTCTCGATTGATCGAGAGCCCTCAATTTCTCCAAGGCTTGGTACATGTGCAGAATGCTTGTGTTGCCACAGGCGTAGAACATGATAAAAGGTTTATCTGGGAGCAGGTAACTACCGAGGAGTCTGACCCAAAGTCCGAGGAGGATGTGGCCGCCAGGACTCAAGAGATAGAAGATGCCCTGGTCGCTTTTACTTAGACAAACTTTTCCAACCACCTTCGCCTGGGCGGTCTGGACATGACTGGCTCCGCAGTCTCTATCAAGAAGCTCAGAGCGATAGGTCAGGCTTTGGCCCAAACTTCGTTCCTGGTGATAAGTCATAAGTAGCCTTGTTTTGTGACTTTTTCTTGATGTGATTTCCTTGAACAATATTTTCTTTTCCTTTTTTTGCTTATGGTCTTTTCTGCCTTCTGTGGTCATCTGAAAGTCCGGGAGTCCGACAACTATGACAATATTTTCTTTATATTTGTGGGTATGAATGTTTGATATCACCGCACATATTATTTATGTTTGGTTGCTTCATGTGTGCTTTATGTTGGCCATCACATGGTATTGATGCAGGGTCTGTTTACACCTGATCTGAGTTATTTTACTCATGAACTCTTTATGCTTTACTGAAGCTGGTCTTTGAGAAATTTGTTCTAATTTGTTGCTTAAAGACCCTGTATGTAGCCAAGATCGTCATCTTGAGGCTTACCCAGTTTTGTTTTTTCTGACTAGTGGAATGTTATGACTCTTCTACACTTATGTCACATGTTCTTTCATGTGTATACTATAATATGATTGACGAACATGTTTTGGGGGAAAGGTTATGATCCTTTTTTGATAAAAAAAACCCCCCTAGCTGCCTCCTTGTAATGATTTCGCTCGTGTAACGTTGGATGATCAGTCCTTGTTGTTTACACGGTAAATGTACATAGCCTCTTTGTTTTGTTTTTCAAGATTGAAAATAAAGGGGCATCCGAATTGCCCTTTTTGTTTACACTAGCTTTGTTTAGAGTGTGATAAAATTGAAAGTAGTGAAGTAATTTTTGCTGATTACGTTTACATGTTAAAATTAACACACAATGCGTTAGCTAGCATTGGTTCTACCTTTAACACTTGTTTTAAAAGTAGAAGTGGCGCAGGATCTGCGCATTCCATGTTCTTGGAATGGCACGCCAGTCTTGAGCTTCTAGGACATAGGCACCATTTTGATGTGCTTCTACGATTTTTTATGGTCCTTCCCACGTGACACTGAGCTTCCCCAATGGTTCAGCGTGGCTAGACTCATTCTTTCTTAGTACCCATTCTCCAACTTTGAAGTTCTTGGACTGGACTTGGCGGTTATAATAGTTCTCGGTTCGTGATTTATACAGTACTTGTATCTGTGTTGCCTCATGTTTTTCGTCGAGCATGTCCAGGTCTTGGGTTCGCCCTTCTTCGTTGGCCGCTTCCTCGAAACTCTCTGTTGGTAGGGAGCCGACAACTATTTCCAATGGGAGGACCGCTTCTGTCCCGTAGGTTAGACTAAATGGCGTATCTCCCGTGCTTGACCTTTCTGTGGCACGATAGGACCACAACAATGTCGGGAGTTCATCCACTTAAGTGGAATTTGATCTGAGTGGCCTTTTCTTCAAACCATTAACTGTAGTTTTGTTTGATATCTCGGTTTGCCCATTGGCCTGAGGGTGTGCTACTGGCATGAACCGACAATGAATTTTTTTTTTGTCTTCACAACACTCTTTGATGGGACTTCCTTCAAATTGTGTGCCATTATCACTTATGAGGATTCTGGGTGTGCCAAAACGGGCCAACATGTTCTTGGTCATGAATTTTATCATTTGTTTGCCAGTAACGGTGGCCAGTGGTTCTGCTTCTATCCACTTCATGAAATAATCCACGACCACTAGCAAGAATTTCACTCCCATTGGCGCTGGTGGGAAAGGTCCCACTATGTCGATTCCCCATTGGTGGAAAGGTCGGGGGCTGGTGATGCTGGTCAATGGCATGGCCGATTGATTTTGGAAAGGAGCGAATGCCTGGCATTCTTTGCATTTCTTGGTTAGGGTTGCAGCATCATTGTACACACCCGTCCCATATGCCCCTAGGCAGTGAATTTTGCCTGTGAGTGCTCGAGCGCCTTCATGTGTCGCCGCATCCCCCGAATAACTTTCTTCTAGGAATGTCTGCCCCTATTCCTTGGAGATGCACCTTAGCCATGGACTGAGATACCCTCTTCGGTATCATTAGTTATCCCTGATTGCAAATTGTGACACCCTGATCTTGACTTTTCTTGCCTGCTCAGGGTCATCTGGTAGCACGCCATGGCATAAGTAATCAACATACGGTTTGGTCCATTCCAGCGCAGTCGATATTATATTGACCTTCTGGTTATCGATACTTCTCTCCAGGAGCACTATGACTAGTACTTTCTTTGTTAAATGATCATAAGAAGTTAAGGCTAACTTGCTGAGAGCGTCCGCCCTTGCGTTCTTTCCCCAAGAGATTTGTTTTATGGAAAAGCTCTCGAACGTGCTTATTAGACTTTGCACTGCATCAAGGTATTTCTACATACTTGAGTCTTTAGCCTCGTGCGTTCCATTTACCTGGTTTGTGATAAGTAGTAAATCGCTAAGGGCTGCTAGTTGTTTCACGCTAACCTCCTTGGCATGCCTTAGGCCTGCTAGGAGTGCTTCGTATTCTGCCTCATTATTGGACACTTGAAAGTCGAAGCGCAACGCGTAAATGATCTCTTCGCCCTTGGGGATCTGATGGATCAGGCCTGCGCCTGAGCCTTCCTTACTTGATGTGGCATCAGTGTACAACTTCCATAGTTCCATACCTGCTTCAAGATCGAGTTGGTCGATGGAAATTGTCATTGGTACCCCCTTGATGGTATCTGGGATTTCGACCAGGAAATCTGCAAGAGCCTGGGCTTTGATGCTGGTCCTAGGGTGGTATTGTATGTCGTGCTCACCAAATTTATGGCCCATTTGGCCAAGCACACAGACTTTTCCGGCCTTGGTAGTACTTGCTTTATCGGGTAACTAGTCAGAACATCCACCTTGTGGGCCTGGGAATATCTCTGTAGTCGCCTAACTGCGTAAACCAAGGCGAGGACCAGCTTTTCCAAGGCCAGGTAATTGACTTCTGGACCTTTCAGGGGCCTGCTAACAAAATGAATGGGGATCTTCTTGCCCTCTCTCTCCATTGCTAGTACATAGGAGATGGCCTCTTCAGACGCTACTAAGTAGATCTGTAGTGTCTCCCCTAGGAGTGGGCAGGAGAGAGCCGGGAAGTATTGTAGGGCTTTTTTTAGTTTTTGCAATGCCGCATCTGCTTCTTCTATCCATTTAAACTGTTTTTTTTGTCTAAACATCCTTTAAGTGTCTGGTACAGGAGAAGTGCTTTCTCTGCAGATTTGGCAATGAGCATTCCCAACGTCGTCAACGTACCGTTGATCTCCTGTACCCCTTTGAGATTGTGGGGAGTTTTTGATTGGAGGACATCCTGTATTTTAGTGGGATTGGGGAGAATCCCTTCTTTGGATACCTGATACCCAAGGAATTGCCCTTCCTCAACTCCAAAGGTGCACTTAGCCGGTTTTAACTTCATCTACGCTTTAGCTAGTCTTCTGAAGGTTTCTTCCACATCTTGGAGTAATGTTTCCTCATAAGGGCTCTTGATTACCATATAGTCAATGTAGACTCCGATATTCCTACCAATTTGGTCAAAAAATACCTTGTGCATCAGCCTTTGATAAATCTAACCATGCCATGGGTCGTTGATGGTACGAGGTGTAGTGAGGAGATTGCTGAACGCCCGAGCACGATGTTGTGTTCTGTCGGGTATCGGATCACAAAGAATTCGATTATTCTTGTGATTCGATCCCTCTCGTCGTTACTGACCATCGTTAAGAGCAGTCGAGTTGTACCAAATGCCCACAAACTGTGTCCAGTGAACCCTATCAACGGCCCCCCGATTGGGGGCTGTAGCCCCTCTTTCCACGTGTCTGGTAGTTGTCTAAAACAATGCCCGTAGAGTATATTAGAGCAACTACCGTTGGCGATATATGTTTGATGGATTTTCGTCTTACGAATAAATCCAGATATAAGGAGTGGATCTCTCGAATCCCAGTTCAATGGTCTGGGATCATTGCTCGAAAAACTGATATTGAGTAGATTTCTTGAGAGTACCTCTATTTCGTCCCCTTCTTGATGAGTCGTGTTTCTTTTACGAGGATGAGAGATAGTAAGTACCTCCATGCCTTCATGCAGAGGTTTCTGCAATAGATCAGGATGCAATATCGCCGTCAGAGACGATGAACCATTCAATGACGATTGTCGTAAACTGCTCTGGAGTAATGGCCTCGTAATTGCTGAGATTTGCGCCATGAGCGCCTGGATTGGAGTCTGCATTTTATACTCGCAGTGGTGTTCGTTAGTTATCACCACCGCTTTTTGAAATACATCTGGTATTGCAAGTGTAGGTGCTGTCGAGCATAGATCGCTGTTTTACAAAGAACCAGTGTCGTTAACTAGCTGTATCACTATGAGGATACGTCCAGATGGCGCCAAATGTTATGACATGCTCTTCAAGGGGTTTGGATGATGGATGATGTAACTGCTTTGGGAACTTTCTTGAGAACATAATCACAAAAGAACCGTTAGAGGACGACCGGGTGTTCCCCCGAGACGTCACTCCGATGATCAAGTTATTTTTCTGAGAGAGAATTAAGATAAATTCAGTGAGAGAGAAGATGGATATCTCCCTTGAGATGGAAGAGTTCATTTTATACTTGTTATTAACAGATCGTGGGACCATCTCTCGTGAACGTGATATGTGGCCTCTTCTTACTGGGAGAGCTATTCACGCTAACTAACCCCCAGGTGACGTCAGTTCTGGGCATCACTGGGCTATTTGTAGCTTTGTCATTGGTTGTGGGTGAATGAGGAGATCACATGTGATGTTCTTCCCTTGTGACAAGAAATGAGTTGTCGCTCCGACTTTGGCTCTCTAAGGCCAAGACTGGGTCTCAGCCAAGGCAGTAACGTCTCTGTTACATTTAACGTGGCCGTTGGGTAACGTTAACAATTAATATACCCAACACTACAATGGTCTCCGAAGTTTGAATAATAAAAGGAATTGCCAAAAGTGAATATCCCACAAGCCTTATAGGTAGTAATTTTCAGTTCAAGGTGCAAAAACCTTCCAATTAACATGCTATGAGTATGGTTAGTGTTACTACAATTTGCGATTTGTCTTGCATAAATTTTCTTCTTCAGTGTGGGGTGTACAGAAAGCAAGCATGTGTGCTTCTACAATACGTATGGTCTTCTAAGTTTGAACAATGCAAGGAATTCCCTGACTTTCAGGTATGGATTTTATTATGATTGCTTGAGGAAGTATGGAAATGCCAATGTAACGTTTAGATTATCTACCTCCTGCCCTTATTGAGATCCATGTATGCAAAAACACCCATCTTGCTTATTTGTTATCTTTTTTTATTATCAAAAACTAGAACAAAATGATCAACATTTAAGATTATTAATTTAATTTTAATATGTGTTTTTTCATGTCTTGAGCTTTCAAAGATTTTGAGTTATCTCTGTAAGAAGGTCAACTATTTCATCACATTTTTGGAGTGTATTCCAGTGTGCTTCGAGTCCATCACACTCATTCTCTCCTTAATCAAACACATATCTCTTTCCAAGCTTGCCTTCTTTCCTTCTTCTACTAATTAACATACAATCAAAATTACAAAACCAACAGTATAAGTTGTTAATTTTACTTGGTTTCAAGGTTTTATTTGGTAATGTAATGTTGTCTGAAAGTAGTAATCTAAGGGGGAATGAAATGGAGCATTACAAATAAATGAAAAAAAGCATGTTTGTTTTGCTACATTGGATTGGAATGGGATGTTCTTCATATTCCAGACTTGTCTTCATATTTCGGACTTGTTCTTCACATTCCGGAATACGAAGTTCATTTCAGAGTATTCATAATGACGGATAAAAGTTGTGAACATGAACATAAACTAGTTAATTTATGATAAATAAGTAGCTTTCTATGGCTCTAAATCCGAATTAACATTCCATTTCGGATACGTGCTTGGAATTTCAAATATGTTATTTGTAATATAGACTATGTTATTTTGGTTAATATTCAATAAAAACAAATACAAAAGTAAAGGAAGAAAGAACTAACCTAGAAAACCTCGATATCCTTATGATTGTATGTCATTTTACTTTGTTAAATATCTCCAAAATGTCAAGTATTTCGATGTACATTTCGTATCAACATTAAGTAGGGGCCATTCAGTCTGAAGCTGTTTCTGAAGGACCAGACCTCGAGACTCATATCCAAAATGCCCTCTTCCCTAGTAGTTAGTTATTTTGCAAAAGGTAAATTTATAGATAATTTCTTAAATCACATTGTATAATGGTTAACTTAGTCAATATTTTTTAGGATAAAATGATGAGAGAATTTCGTATATGCCTTTCTTAAACATCAAAATATCATATTTATCCGGCCTAACTTCTAAATATCATATATAACATTTATAATCTTTTAAAATATCATATTTGCCCAAATTCTATTTTTAAACATTTTTATAACTATTTATTATGATTTAAAATAATTATAATTATAAGAAAATCTAGAATACCCATATTACCCTTGTTTATATTTTGTAGAAATACATTATGGCGTTGGGGGCCTGGGGAGATTGGCGGTTTTGAACACCCACTTACTCTCTTCCTCCTTTCTTTTCACCTAGAAAATCTAGTTAAAGACAAAACTTCAAAAATGGTCCATGTGGTTTCCGAAAATCTGAAGTTTAGTCCTTAATTTATAAAAATCTCACGGATCGTCCCTGTGGTTTCAAAACATTTAACATATGGTCCTTTTCGTTAACTTCGTTAACTTTTGACCGTTAAGTAAAGGGTATTTCTGTCTTTTCACTACCACATGGGCCATCTATGAAGTTTTGCCTTATTTTAAAATAAATAAATAAATAAAAATAATTATTTAATATTAAAGGTCTCTCTATCTCTCTCTCTCTCTCTCTCTCTCTCTCTCTCTCTCTCTCTTTCTCTCTCTCTCAAAACCCACCTACCCATCTTTGTTACTGAATCCGATTTTCAAGCCCTCCAATCATTCAAACAAGAACTCATTGACCTAAATGGGTTCTCGAAAAGCTGGAACGATAGCGGATATGGAGCATGTTCTGGAAGTCGAAAAGGAATCAAATGTGCTCAAGGTCAAGTTATCGTGATTCAACTTCCATGGCGAGGATTAGGTAGTCGAATCACACCGAAAATTGGTCAGTTTCAAGCTCTCATAAAGCTTAGCCTCCATGATAACGTCATTGAAGGTTCGATTCCGAAGGAATTAGGGGTCCTTCTGAATCTTAGAGGACTTCAATTGTTTAACGACATATTCACTAGTTTGATTCCTCCAGCATTGGGTTCATGTCTATTGCTTCAAACTATTGATGTGAGTAATAATTCTTTGGTGGGTGTAATCCCAGAAAGTCTTGCTAATTGGTCTAAGCTTTATAAGGTCAATTTGACTTTGAATTCTTTTACCGGTTCAATCCCTGTCCCGATTACAAAACTAAATTTCTTCATGTTTCTTGCTCTACAGTTCAATAATTTTTCTGGGGTTCTTCCAGATTCTTGAGGGAATGACAAAAATGGCGTCAAATCCATGGTCAAATCTTAAACCTTTGACCATAATTTCTAGTAACAACCTTTCATCTCCAATCCTCACACAATTTTCCATCACCACCTTAACTGTTCTTGATCCGAGCTCCAGTACATTCTCCGAGGAACTACCATTACAACTCACAAGATTAAACAAATTGCAGAGATTATCACTCGGGAACAATTTGTTTTCGGGTAACTTATCAAGCAATTTGCTTTCACTTCCTAGTTTGATTTTCCTCGATGTTTTCGATAATAATTTCACAAGTGTAGAGATTGTTATTGGAAGAAGTTGAGAAGAAGAGAAAATTAAGAGCTTGAATATGGAGCGACCAAGGAGCCAAAAGACAAGAAAATCCCCAAAATCCATATGGGTATCTTCAACGACCTGCTTCCATCCATTGGCAAAGCAGTAGTTATCACCATTTTTTTATCTTCAATCTCCAGGAATAGCCTCCATTTACAGATTGGAGTGTTGCGTTCTCAGGGTTTTTGTTCTCCAAGTGCTTACGAAGGAAGGGAGCCGACAAGGGCGAGGGGCTATTTAGTTCGATTGATGAAGCTCGAAGACAGAATGAAAATTGAAATTGGAGAGAGAGAGAGAGAGAGAGAGAGAGACTTTAATATTAAATAATCATATTTTTTTAATAAGGAAAAACTTTATAAATGGTCCCTCTGGTAGTGAAATGATATAAATGCCCTTTACTTAACGGCAAAAAACTAACGGAGTTAGAGAAAATGACCATATGTTAAAAGTTTTGAAACCACATGGACCATTTTTGAAGTTTTGTCCTAGTTAAATGCACTATACCTATTGCATGATCTTGGTGTAAAAACACACAATTATAGAGAATAGTGACTCACAATGAATAATCATTGCTCAAAATCTATAAACTACTAAGTTTGCTTTCAATCTTATCAAACCCCTAAACCTCTATTCTAAGTCATTGTCATTCTTATCTTTTGGATTTAAATACAAAACCAGTTACTCAAATCTCTGTTTATTCTAATAAAATGCAAGGAGAAAATCTTTTGTTGCCACCATGGAAAAGTCGTTGACAGTACCTCGGGATTTTGATGCAAACTATCAAAGAGATTTTCGCCTTTTCGGCACCATTATTTTTTTGGCTCCAAAGTCTCTGTCTAATAAGATATTTATCCTTGTTAGAAATTTCTCCTTGTTGCGCTTTCCATGGTAGTATAATTTAAGACAAAACTGCAAAATTAGTCCTTGTGGTTTACAAAAAACTTTGAATAGGGTCCAAAAAGTTTTCAATTTGCATGGAAGGTCCAAAATCAAGAATTTTCTTTGGTTTTGGTCCTTGGTAAACTTGAAATGACAATTTTGCCCTTTTTATTTCTTTTTGTATTTTTTTTTTGAAATTATTTTACATAATTTATTAAAATAAAAAGAGAAAAGAAAAGCATTAACCTACCCACCCTACCCCCACCGATGCCCTCTCTCTCTCTCTCTCTCTCTCTCTCTCTCTCTCTCTCTTTCTCTCTGTCTCTCTCTCTCCAGTCTCCACGCCATTTTCATACTTCCAATCCTCTCAAGCACATATCTTTTAATCGGAGGCTATGGAAATGACAAGGATGAAACCTCAGCAAGAACCACATCTCATCAAGATCCCTACTGTTCGTGGCCATCTGATCAGAAAAGAATTCAGCCTGATGGTCGCCTCACAATCATATCTAGGTTTCTTTATCTTCATCTTAATTAGTCTCTTGGAGATAATGGTGGTTGTTGTTTATCTGGAAATCTACGAAGAAGACGAAGGATGGAGATGATAATTTCATTGAAATTTCATGGGTCCTGGGGCCTTCATTCGTGTATAAAAGAGATACAGGGTATGATTTTTCATTTTTGATGCAGTTTTCGATGTTGAAATCCTCTTCACTATCGCAACTTCTTCTTTATTAGAATCTGTTAATGGATTGATTTTAACATTTTCCCAATAAATTTCTTTTCGAGTTTTTTAGCATTAAAGATATAAATGCTCAAATTTTTATCTGAAATTCTTTGTGTTGATGAATGGGATTTGTTTATTGATTCTTGTGAGCTTCAAAATGGGAAGGTAATGAAAATTAATCAAAAGGAGTTTTCAAATGTATGAATTTTCGTTTGTGATGCGGTTCGATGGCCATGATTGAAATTCTGATTTCGTTTGGATTCAATGGAGTGAGGCTTTCCTTGGCTAAATAAGATTTGAAAGAATATGAAGGATCATTGAATGTTGGAGAGATGCGGTACCCTGGTAATTGTTTTCTCTAGATAAGTGGTGATACATTAGATAGAGAACAGACCGATGGCAGATGCTAGTTACAGGTGCGAGATTGGAAGGCGGAGATGGTCGTGGACGATCTTGGTAGCCATAATTTTGCGATTAGTCATTTCCGAGGCATCTGTGAAAGTTTTCGGTGGAGATACTAATTTGTTGTCTCCAATGGATCTGAATTGAAGCAATGGTGGGGTGGGAAAATGAAGATCTGGATCAGAGAAGACGACGAAGATTATAATTTATTTGTATACCGATAGATTTAGGATTTAAATGTGTAGCGTTTAATGCGATTGTAGAGAGAGAGAGAGAGAGAGAGGGAGAGAGATAATTCCTTTTTTTTTAAGTTAAAATACTATTAGAATAATTATAAAATAAATAAAAAATAAAATAAAATGGCATAACCGTCTTTTCAAGTTTTTTTGAACTAAAATCAAAGAAATTTCTTCATTTTGGACCTTCAATGCAAGTTAAAAACTTTTTGGACCCTATCCAAAGTTTTTTGCAAATCACATGGACTAATTTTGCAGTTTTGTCATAATTTAATTTCTCTTTAATTTGATTTAATACATATACGTTCAATGGAAATAGCTAATCTTTGAATTTAAGAATCAAAGTGTCGCTTTTCAAGCCTCATAATTGATATCCTTTTTAAACAACTTGAATCATAAATTGCTAGCCAATTTAAAATTCTTAAAGAGCGCTACCAATTACAAGGAATTTATGGTTTCGCTGCATGTAAAAGTACTTATCTGTCTATATCATTCCTCAGTACATAGAGTATCAAAGTATCCTTTAGAAAGCTTAAATTTTCATGTACTACATGAGTCAGTCTATTACCACTTAACTAAAATTGACCTCATGGAATGACAAATGTGACAACTTGCTCAACAGTGATGACGTGCATTACATGCTTGGAGCTTTAAAAATATTAGGGCTAATTGTTGAAGATGATGTAATTGAAAATGAAATTGTGGAAGGGTATTATCGGTATTCTAGATAGATTCTCTTATAATAAGAATGATTTTAAATTATAATAAATGATTATAAAAATATAAAAAGATAAAATTTGGATAAATATGATATTTTGAAAATTTATAAAAGATATATATGATATTTAAAAATTAGATTGGATAAACATGATATTTTGATTTTTAAGAATTATATATTTTTTTACTTTATTTTGTGATTTTTGTGACCTGATAATAGATTAACGCGATTGAAAAACTAAACAAACCAGACCATAATGTCGAGTAAAACAACAGTGATCAAACAATAATGTTATTTCCTTACCGACATTAAACGACAAAATAGAATTACGAAAATATTTAATCAGAAGCAGTAGCAGTCATCATTACAATTTACAGGTCATGCTTCCTTCGTTATAAACACACGCGGTCAGTTAACAGTTAACACGTATGAGATAAGGAGAGAAGTCGTCGGAAGTTGAAAACTTAACTAGGTCTAGAAACTTCACCGGCCCGGAGAGAAATAATGGGGCGGAGGAAGCTCGAAATAAAGCGGATCGAAGATAAGAGTAGCAGGCTAGTGACGTTTTCGAAGCGGAGAACGGGATTAATTGAGAAAGCACGGCAGCTTTCCGTGCTCTGCGACGTCGATGTCGCCGTCATCATATTCTCCGCCGGCGGCAAGCTGTATGAATTCAGCAGCGGCTGTACTGCTAACAGGTGCCTTTCATCGTCTTGTATATTTGTATGTTACTTCGATCCGAAAATCTGTTCGTATAGATGTGTACTCGTTTTCCTGAGTATCACCTGTACGTTATCTTTAATTTGCACAGTGTACGAGATTTTTAGGGCATAAACAAATGATTTTATGTCTAACCATGCATATATAACATAACACACAACCACAATATGGTCGAGGGCTCCATTTTTAGGTTTCAACTTTTTGATGGTATATATGGGGAGTTTCCGAGTCGTTTGTGGTGCCTGAAAGTAAATTTTAGCTGGTGAACGTTTACATGTTGACTCGGTTTTTGTCGTCTCTAATGTCTTCTTCTTTTTAAGCTGTGCCTGCTTTCTACTTGTTTCCATTTCTGTGATGAAGATAGTAACTAACAACGTACACATTAATTTTTGAATGTTTATAAATGTATGCTTGCTATTTTGGTTCATTGTTATAAATTATATGGTTCTTAAAGTTTTCCCTTAGACTTTATTTTGTTTTTGAATGTGAAATTTTTTTTTTTTTTTTTTTTTTTTTTTTGTAAAGACTGTTCTTACTTTAGGTTTTCAGCAAACGAATCTCATCATACAAGTAGATATAAACCTTTATATCTCAAAATCTTCAAGACTTGTACCAAGTGTAATTGCCTTTAGATTTTATGTGGACCATCACTTAGACTTGTGTGGGCCTCTCTTCAATATAATATTCAGATTTTGATAACAAGGGATTATTCCCTATGTATAAGAAATAATTAAATTAGTAGAGAGATGCAAAAGAAAGTAAATAATAATAATTCAAGACCACTATTAGTTTTTCAGGGTTTTTTTTGGGAGAGATCCCAAAAAATGGCCAAGGTTGTGTTCTGATTTAACATCATTTTAATTAAAAAAAAAAGTGTCATGTCCTATCAAATTGACATTGTAGCATCTCTTTCTTGAACCATAATATAAGCATAGAAACTTGTGTTTTTTTTATCATTATTTAAATTCAACATGTATCAAGTCCTAGCTATCATATTAGTATTAGGCCATAGAGTATGGGGCAACAACCTACATCAAAAAGATTGAACAGAGAAGAAAGAAGAAGAAATGGAAACATAGAAAAAGAGAGTCCATTGGTTGTGGTCTCTCGTGGTATATACCACATAAGACTATAATCGTTTCTCTAGGTCATCACCACAAGACATCCAAAATGGTGTGCACAGTTGTTGCCCTCCTCTGTCTCAGCAACGAGAGCTCCATGCCATGTATATACCCCACGACTTTATGGTTGGTTATTTCTCGGACCAATATAAGCATGGGAGATTGTATAATATTATTCTAATAACCTAAAATAAAAATAGTTAATTAAGGAATTTTTGCAAAGATCGTGGTCATCGGTCACAAGATCATGTTCAATAGATTTCCTCTTCATCGTATCATTAGGCTCATATTACGACTCGTATGTGGAATTAAATGTCAGATCAACAACATTAATGATCGGTGAGTAATTGTAATGAATGATCAAATAACAATCGTTGAGTATATTGATAACGAACAAGAAGATGAAATTTTGCGGAAATAAGAAGCTTCGAAGGCTAAAATTGAGTTTCATGTAGATTATAATGAAAGGGGTTCTTCATTCTCGATTTCTACCTACATATCAAACTAAAAATCGCCACCCCCTATTCATCGTTTTTCTCTTTTCCAAGCCTACTAATCGGTTATTGGAAAGAAGGGTTGGGCCTAGATCTTATTTGAGGCTTACCTGGTATTCAACTAAAAAAGAGGGAAAGGGCTACAACTTTTTTACTGTTGTTGTAGAAGACACATATACATTAGTCTCAAAGGGAAGAATGATAAGAATGACCGAGAATATCTTTTATTCTTTAAATGTCGATTGTGCACTTGTAACTTATGTCTTATTCTTTCAAGAATGCCTCTTATTCCTTCAAGAATGTTTCATATTTTTTCAATGATGAGAATGATTACGATTGTTACTTCTACACATGTAATTTGTGTATCTTATTCTTCAAGAATGTCTCTTATTCTGTTAAGAATGTATTTTATTTTTTGTAGAATTATACCAACATCAGTTTCTTTTTTATTCACACAAGATTTACTTGATATACATTCTCAAATATGATGTTAGTTTTCTATGTCATTCTTACAGAATAATAAGAATGATAAGGGATTTATTGGAATGATAATATAATACTACATAATCATAGGAATTATAAGGCGATCGATTGGAATGTGATTCTTGTTTCAAAAACCTCTATTTTTGAAAAATTATTGTATGCTTCTCATTCTTGGTGTAACAACGTAAATTTCCAAAACAAATTTTCATTTTTAAAATATACTTTTATTCACAGGATAATATCAAAACATAATGTATCCAATGTTATCATAACAAAACGTATCCCAGAATCTCAAGATATAAAACTTCACAAGTGTGTACGGATCATATCGGCGCGTTCTCGCGATCCTCGCTAGTACTTGAAACACGTAACACAACATTTGTAAGCATAAATGCTTAGTGAGTTCCCCAAATACCACATACAACACATACGCCACTCAAGGCCATAACTCTGTGGGACCTTCCGGTCCAAGTGTCTCAGGGGACTTCTGTCCTGAAATCCTGGTAGACCTTTCGGTTCGTAACCTCCTGGTCACACATAGGTACCATTCCATATACAGTATAGTGAGAAGACTCACTATACATATCATAGCATATAAGACCTTCTGGTCACACATAGGTACCATTCTATATACAGTATAGTGAGAAGACTCACCTCGTACAATATCGGATAATCTCCCGTGCTCGGGTACCTGATCTAGCCTTCTCCTATCAACAAAATAACATTCCTAGTCAATACTCTCTCATAATCTCATCTCTAATGATGGGTAGAAGACCATTCTACCCCTCCTAGAACTCTCTTGAATCAGCTTGACCAAAACCCTAAGTTTAACTGAAGTCAACGATCAAACTTTGACCCAACTCGTCGATTGCACATGGGCAACTCGGCGAGTCCACCCGGGTCCTCTGAATCCTTCTAGCCTCACTTGGCACGTCGAGTCATCCCTTCACTCGACGGGTTATTCCTGTTACGAATCGCGGGGAAACCCCGACTCGACTCGTCGAGTCCACTTATGAACTCAACGAGTTACATCCATGGCAACACTCAAATAACCTTCTGAGGTCAGATCCGATTCTCTAACCTATAGATCTGACCTTCCCATACCTACTAATCACGTAAAGGTGAAACCTTTACACTCATGCAACACATATATGGTTCCTTTTGAAGAAATAGCCCCAAAAATGGCAACCTAAGTTCATTCCTTCCATAACACTTCATAAAGCAAGATGGATAATGCTCTCTAGACCTCTATGGGTCCAGATCTGAAGTCTAACATATAATGGGACCATAAAATCGTCAATTCAAGCCATAAAAAGGGTATAGAAAACCCTAGATTCATAGATCTTAACCAAAACAGAAGGAGAGTTCGATTTGCTACCTCAATACTGCAGATCCAAGCTTGGAAACCACAGATCAACAACCCTCTTGACCTCCTCTAGCTGGAAACATGTAACGACCCAATTTTCATAGCCAAAAATTTCATTTTAATTAAACATTTTGCAAAACATTTGAAAATAAACAACATTCGATCATATCGTTTCTTAAAACATATTACATGTCTGAAAACTAAAACATGGAATCAACCATAATGTCAGAGTACAAATCCCAGAACAATCTCATAATGCGGAAAAACAAGGGGTGTGTGTGATGTGCCGCTACCGTGCCAACTCCTTCCCCTTCGCTGAAGAGGTGCCTGAAACCAAAACTCTAAACTGTAAGCACAAAGCTTAGTGAGTTCCCCCATAATACCACATACCATACAATCATATAATGAACAACTAGGAGATACGGGCCTCGCCCACACTCATGGAGATACGGGCCTCACCCACACTCCGCTAACTGGGATATACGGGCCTCGCCCACACTCCGCTATCTAGGAGGTACGGGCCTCGCCCGCACTCTGCTATCTAGGAGGTACGGACCTCGCCCAAACTCCACTACTAAACCATAACATACAAGTATCACACAGACAACGAGTATAAACAATTCTACCACGCTAGCATATATCATCATCAGACTCAACTAAGAGATACGGGCTCTACCCACACTCCGATACTATCATATCGTCTATACGGGTCGGCCTTGGTTCCTTAGACGCGTTCCTACTGTAAGGAAACTCACCTCGAAAAGTAGCTACCAAGAGTCTAACTGTTGGACGTCTGACTGCTGCACCGGTAATCCTCCAGCTACAAATCCATAAACATAGATTAGCCACTCATAATGCCCTTAGGTCAAATGACTGACCTACCCCTGGTCCAAGGTCAACTCCTTGGTCAAAGTCAACTTCCAGTTGACTGGACTCGCCGAGTCATGGCACAGACTCGCCGAGTCCTTCTCCTACTAACCAGGTCCTACATGCCAAGTCCCTCTTCCCACTCACTGAGTCACCCTCAACTCACTACATGGGATTATAGAACCGACTCGCGATCCGAATCGCCGAGTCCAAGAACAACTCGCTGAGTCTCCACGAGCAGACCTCCCACTCGCTTCCAAATCCTCATCAGAGCATCCTTTATGAGAATTTGGGTTTCTGGGACTATTGCTACACGTTAAATTGCTAATTCCACGTGTAGATATGAAGGGTTGGACCTTCAACACTTAAACCCCTCTTACTCAGTAACAGTTCATATGGCTCGCCGAGTTTCAAGAACAGCTCGTCGAGTTCCAGGCAATATTCATAGGACTCGCCGAGTTGTTCATCCAACTCGCCGCGTCTAAGGCCACCTTCATAGAACTCGTCGAGTTCCTCTTTGGGACTCACCGAGTCCCTTCGACCCATTTCCCATACAGACCAAATCTGAGACACGCAACGCTTCCAAACCATAGATCTATGTTCCTAGGGCATGCTTATCACGTAAAGTTGCAAACTTTATGTGCATGCATGGCCCTATAAGCTCCAAAACGCAAAACCAAGCTCTTAATGAGGTCATACACTCAATGGGGACCTCAACCACTTCAACCACATATACTTTATACTTCTAATACGTCCATAAGGTCTAGATCTGAAGTCCTTTCAGAACATAGAGCACAAATACATGCAGTTTGAGGTTTTAGGGCTTGAAAACCACTTATTTGGGACAAAAAGGGGATCTAATGAACTAGTGATCAAGGTAAGAACTTTTCTACCTTAATGGAAGCTTCTCTCAGTGAAGATTCCGGATCTACCTCCCCTCCTTGCACACTTCAACCTCTTCCTTCTTCTCCTAAGCTCTAAACCTTCTTCACAAAGCCAAGAACACTCTCAAGAACAATATGGGGGCTAGAGTTTCGCTCTACAGCTCTCTGGAAGTGTTAAGGACAAAGGAGGCCAAGTTAGAACGTTTAAATAGGGTGCAAACACCCGGATTAGGGTTTTTGCCCAAACAGGGTCTACTCGCCGAATCCGGGGACCGACTCGCCGAGTCCAAAGCTTGGACCCCGCGTCTCATCCCGCTTCTACTCGGCGAGTTGGTCCTTCAACTCGCCGAGTCCAAGGCAAAAATGCAAGAAATAAGAATTATTAATTATAAGGAATACATACCGGGAACCAGATGCTACAAAACACCTTCTTCTTTGCAAAATAACACCAAAAAGGATTAAAAAGGCTTGATCTCACACACAACTCGCCCAAGCTCTCTATATTTCTCTCTCTGGACTAGTAGCCGCAAATGAGGGCTATAAGGTCCTTTAAATAGGGCTTAGGCCCGCAGATTTAGGGTTTCTGACCTCAGCGAGGACTCGTCGAGTCACCCTGCCGACTCCTCAACTCCATTCATTAATCCAGTAATCAAATCGCGATCCTACTTGACGAGTCTAGGCGTCGACTCGTCGATTCCTTCACTCTAAATCAAAATAAATAAATAACATAGAATACCTGAGAATCCGGATGTTACACTTGGGGAATGCTTTGTGCTAAGTGAAATTTCATCTAACATTCTCATAAGAATGTCATTTTTTTCACTTTGTGATTAATTAAAACAAAGATAATAATCGAAATTGATTAAAAATCTTGTTAAAATGGAAATTGAAATTGATTCAAACATGATAAGAAAATCGGACAAATTTGTATCCCAAGAAAATCTTTCATTCCATAATTCAATAAACATAAAATGTCCATAATAGCCTTGGGAATCACATTAATGTCTAATAGGCACCTTAATAGTGTATATATATATATATATATATATATATATATATATATATATATATATATATATATATATATATATATATATATATATATATATATATATATATATATATATATATATATATATCATACTTGTTTTGTTATAAACTAACATGCTCAACTTTAAACAAATCTCGATCAACATCTTATACATGTATTATATACATCTTACACATGTATCAAACCCTCTCTGAGTTCTTGCAAAGTTCAAAATCGTAAGTACTACCCTAAAATTTGGGTATCCCACAAAGTCCATCATCACGGGTACTACCTACATTTCCAGGTAGCCAACAAAGTTCATCATCACAATTATTACCCTCAATTCTCATAGCCCACATGTTTATCGTCAAAGTTTCAATCTACTATCTTATGGCAAAATTACACATCATATTACTTCAATACAACTGGTTCGCATGAGTTTGCAGTCAACTATTTCCTTTCTACTACTTAGGGCCATCATACATATATAATTAATATTAATAGACTTCATCTTAATACCTACTAATGAAATAATATATGTATGACCATTCCATCCACTACTTTTACATAGTTCCTCGTATAGAAATACCCTTTTTGACTAATACTTTTTCGTTAGCATGACAATCATTATTCCATTTTTTCTATCTACAAGCATTTTTATAACTACAACATCATATCCTTTTCTTATCAATGAAGCTTTGAGATAAAAACATCCATGTCCATACTAAGTATTCGTATAGGGAATAAAAAATATTTAATTAAGAAGACTTAATTGCTAATTAGGAATAGCCCAATTGGTAGAGGCATAGCCTTTTAGTTTGCGAGGATGGGATACCAGGGTTCGATCTCTGGTGCTAACAAGAATTGTAGTATTAACACTAACATCAAACCAATCAAGTTGTAATTCAAAAAAAAATTTAAGAAGACTTAATTAAATAGTTTTTAGGTGGGTGTGTGTGTATAGGGTAGGGTCGGTGTGTAGGTGGGTCGGTGTGTGGGTGGTTGTGGATGTGGGTATGGATGTGGGTGCATGTGTGGGAGAACAGAGGGGCGGGTAGGTGGGCGTATGTGCGTGTATATATATATATATATATATATATATATATATATATATATATATATATATATATATATATATATATATTAAAATAGTATCATTATATAACATCTACTTGCGGTTTGCGTCTAAATAAACCAAACATGGTTTTCAATTTCATATTACAATTAATTTTACGATTGATTAATTTATAAATTATTTATGTATTGATTTTGTTTTTATTTCGATCAAGATGGTTAATTGATATATGAACTATTGTTTGTAAATTAATGTAATGTAATTTATTCTATTAATTAATTAAAAACAACTGACTTGGAAAAAAATAAATTAGAATAAAGTGTAAAATACACAAATGGTTTCTGTGGTTTGTGGTAATTTGTACGTTTGGTCCCTAACTAATTTTTTTTAACTCGGAAGGTCCCTATCGTTTGATTTTGTTGCACGCTTGGTCATTGTCTAACTTAAAAAGACTATTTTGCTATTAATTTTTTTAATTTATTTAAATAAACACACCCTAATCTCAGTTCCACCTCACCTTACCTTACCTACCCCCACCTTATTTAAAAAAAATTAAAAATTCAAGGGTAAAATAGTTTTTTTAGGTAAGACGAGGATCAAACACATAAAAAACAAACTATATGGACCTTCCGAGTTAAAAAAAATAAGTTAGGGACCAAAGATGCAAATTACTCCAAACCATAGGGACCATTCATGTAATTTACTCTAGAATAAAAATAATTTTTGACATTTTTTTATTTAATTTGACTTGTCGTATAATATTTAAACCTTTTAAATATTTTGAAAAATAGTATTTGAATATATTTTTTAGGTTTTTTGATATTTTGATTTATATTTTGGATAAAATAATATTAAAATTAACAAAGAAGTATATTGTAATAATCATTTTAAAGTCTATGAATAATAAGATAATATTTTGTATTTAATAACATATTTAAATTAATAAGATAATAACATATTTAAATTAATAAATTAATTATATTTTGTATTTAATAAAATATTTAAATTAATAAAGATAACATTTAAATTAATATTTTGAAATTAATTATATGTTGTATTTAAATTAATTAAATGTTCTTTTCAAAAAAAAAGATAATAGTTTGAATTTAATAACATATTTAAATTAATAAATTAATTATATTAAGTTGGAAATTGAAAGGTCATTGAGGTTTCAAATGCATATGATGATAGAAAAAATGCACCAATTAATACATTATTAGGCGAATACAGCGCGTTGCGCAGAATACAACAATATATTTGAAATCTTTACAAATATATGTTTTTTTAAACATATCAATGACATTGTTGTTAGCTCTTATATAATAAATCTTATAATAAGTTAGCATAAAAATTGTTTGTTTTGAATTATATGATAATGTAGACATTTTCTAAAATTTTATAATCTCAATTGTCTTAATGACCTCTATCAGTGGGTTACTCATGAATAAAATTAAATATATTATATGGTTTAATGATATTTAAAGCTGTTGTTATTATTAATTACTTTTAAAAAGTTTATTTGCTTAAGATTTTAATTTCTATCATTGTAATTATTTAAAATATCAAACATTGTTTTTGTTTTTAAAGGTAACAATATAATTTTTGTATATAATGTTATTTCTAATTATTGTTGTTGTAAGTATTTTAAAATAATGTATTCACAAACTATTAATTATTTTAACTTGGTTTCAGAAATTTAATTTTTTTAAAATTTATTTGATGAATATTGTTAGTTTCTTTGATTGTAATTATTTAAAACATTAAACATTGTTTTTGTTAATAAAGATAACGTTATAGTTTTTTTTTATATAATATCACTTTTATTTATTCTTATTGTGAGTTATTTATTTGAAAATTTTTAATGATTACAAAAAATAGTTTCATGGTTTTTTTTGTTAATTTAGGATTATAATTTAGGTTTAACACTATAATTTATAACTTTTAATTATTTATAAAATAGTCTCTCGGTTTTTCAAGTTTATCTGAAATTTTGATTTAAGTTAACCATTTAACATTATATTGAAATTAATAATTTAACTATTTTGCATAAACTTATAAATTATACAAAAGTTGTGACTTTAAAATGACAATTGCTCACACACGGTAACATATCTAAATTTATATTATGTTAAAAAAAAATTGAAGTCATAATTTTATAAATAGAAATAACATATGGTATTTTAATATTGTAGTTTAGTTCATTTGTGATTTGAATTTAGTTTTTGCGTTAATTTAATATTATTAACCAATTTATAATAATTATTAGAAAAAAATTGAATAGTTATGGACGTTTCAAATGCATGTGGTGTAAGTAAAAATGTTTTTTTTTTATAAGTAGACTAGACGAATACCAATGCGTTGCATAGAATACAATAATATATTTGAAATCTTTACAAATATACGTTTTTTAAAATATATGAATAACGTTGTTGTTAGCTCTTATATAATAAATCTTATAATAAGTTGGTATAAACATTGTTTTTATATATATATATATATATATATGATAATGTAGACATCTTTTAAAATTCTATAATCTCAGTTGTCATAATGGTCTCTATCTGCGAGTTACTCATGAATAAAATTAAATATAATATATTGTTTATTGATATTTATAATTATTGTTATGATTAAATATCTTTAAAAGGTTTATTTGTTTAAGATTTTAATTTCAATCATTATTATTTAAAATATCAAACATTGCTTTTGTTTTTAAAGGTAACAATATAATTTTTGTATATAATGTTACTTTTAACTGTTGTTAAAAATTATTTAAAATAATGTATTTAGAAACTTTTAGTTATTTTCATTTAATTTTAGAAATTTAACTTTTTCAAAATTTATTTGATGAATATTGTAAGTTTTTTTGATTATAACTATTTAAAAAAAAACATTGTTTTTGTTTTTAAAGATAACATACTTTTAACTATTCTTATTGTAGGTTATTTTTAAACTATTTATTTGAAAATTCTTAATGATTATAAAAAATAGTTTCATGGTTTTTTTTTGTTAATTTTGGACTACAATTTATTTTAACACTATAATTTATAACTTTTAGCTATTTATAAAAGTCTATCGACTCAAGTTTAACTGAAATTTTGATTTAAGTTAACCGTTTAACATTATATTGAAATTAATAAATTATATAAAAGTTGTGACTTTAAAATGACAATTGCTCATATACGATAACATGTCTAAACTAATAAGTTCACTATAATATGTTCAAAAGTTAAAGTGATTTTTTTCTATTAGTTAATTAAAAATCACTTATTTAGAAAACACTTAATTATAACAAAAACTAATTTTTTGACATTTTTTATTTAATTTGATTTGTCGTTCTACATACTAAATTAAAAATAATTAAACCTTTTAAATATTTTGATATATATATATATATATATATATATATATATATATATATATATATTGATCTTTATTTTATATTTAACATAATAATAAACTAACAAATAAATATATTATAATAATCATTTAAAAGTCTACCAATAATAAGATAATATTTTATATTTAATAAGATATTTAAGTTAGTAATTTAATTTTATTAAGTTGGAAATTTAAATATCATTGAGGTTTTAAATGTATATAGTAATAGATAAAATAGTTTTTTATAATATAGTATTAGATAGTTCTATGAATAGCCCAACACTACACATTTAGCCCAAATACATTACCCTTTATTTAATCTATTTTGGTAATACATCAGGAATATAGGATAAATCATTAATGTTTATAAGACCTACTTGATTTTGTTTTCCCTAATATGAGTTTTTTAGAGTTTAACCGGGGGAAAATAATATTATTGGAAGAACTCACGAAAAAGGTAAGGACATTTCCTCAAACTCCTAAAATTTTAAACATTTATACCCATTATTTTTGGTAAATTATACCGTGCATATCTGAAAAAACACGTTTAATCTCTATCTTCAAAAATTAATCCGGATCATCTCTTATGTCGTTAAAAGTTGCATGCTTAGTCTCTAACAACTTAAAATGACTATATTCACCTTTTCATTTTTTTTTCAATTTTTTTTAATGTTTCTGATTCATTTATTAATAAGAAATATTTTAATTAAATTTTATGGGTCACACCCTTTTATCCCTTCCCCTTTATAACCTTTTCCCCTTTTTTCCTATCTAACTATTAATATTCCTCTCTAACCATTGAAATTGACAATCTGCAAGCATGAACCCGCCGACAGCCGGTAACCATGAAGTTGTCGATAACCATAAAGTTGTCGACGACGAAATCTTCTTACCCACCGCTTATCACCATCGCTCGCAGTCAAACCCTCACCCACTGCTTTCTCTTAAGACTCTATGATCCCTCTCTCTCCACTTGACTCTGACCACCTGTCATTGACCCTAGTTCTGTTGCACCAGAAATTACAACAACTCCGCCGTAAATGACTATCATCTCTGCCAAAACCCCCTCAATCTCTCTTCAATTATGGCGATCTGGACCACCATCGGACCACCGTTTACTCTATTTCTATCTTCTCTCAGGTCATCTAGATCACCACCAGACTACCTACTTTCATCTATATCCTCTTTCAGAACACTACTAACAACCAACCACTATGATTTCTAGAAAAACAATGAATAACACCCACCATGATTTTTGCACAAATGGCTGAAGTTAGGATTTCAAGATCTGCAAACAATTTTTGGACCGATAAGGTAGGAGGTTAGAGTTTTAACATCTACATACGATTTTTTGAACTCAAGATCTTGAAAACGATTTTTAGGGATTTCTTCAAACGATTTATGAAACAAATTTCAAAATCGAATTAGTTCTACCTTCAGATTCTGAGTATTTTTGGTGTTGTATTTGGAGATCTAGGTTTTGGTTTGTGCAAATGATGTTCAAAAAACAATTCTTGCATTTGGTCGGAGTTGCATGTTTCTAAAATCACCAGTGAAGTGTGATGAAGAGGTTCTGTTTCATTGCAGCGAAGGAGACGAGGTTGAAGGTGTGGTGGGTGGGGCCATATATATATATATATATATATATATATATATATATATATATATATATATATATATATATATATATATATATATATATATATATATATATATACTAACATTAATTAATTGGAAATAAAATATACAAAGGGAATAATGGTCATTTCAAATCTAGCATGGACTAAATTTGCAACAAAATCGCATATCAAGGACAAAGCGTGCACGTTTTAAACAAATGAGGGATTGTCCGAGATAATTTTTAGAAATAAGGACCAAATGTGTCTTTTGGCACCTTGACGAGGAAGTGTAATTTACTCTTTATTTTTTTTTATTTTCAATTTTATAAGTGTTACATCTATTTCTCTCATATTTTTGTTATTATTTTCTTAAATTTTTAACTATTCATGCATATTGTGAGGAGTGGATATTACTCACCACTCACCACAGATTATGGGAGATGTATATTCACAATTAAGCGGATGAGTATGCTCTAACATACATTGCGGTGGGCTGAGGTGGTTGGTACGTGGCATAGGGAACACCACACCTGATGTTATGTAGTTGTGCGGTGAACCCCTCACATGAGGTGATTCCACTACACGTTTCTTCTTGCTCTTTGACCATTGGGATTAATATATTTGAATTTTTTATATATTTTTTTCTTTTACTTCACAATACATAAACAACATAGCTTCTATTTTATACCACAACACAAACACCTAAACCTTTATATTCTTTATATATCAAATTCAAAATGTCATCTTCATATTTCACTTCATGTGATACGTTGGCTTTGTGGGAATCGATGTTTATCGGGAACTTTATGCAAATGACACTCGCTTATATACAAAAAAATGAAGCTGAAAGTTCACATTAAGAAACCAGAAAAAATCATTTACAAAGAAATCGTGTAGCTACGCACAATCATCTTGTACAAGGCTACTTTGCCGATGATTACGTCTAAATTGTAAAATGTAGACGTCGATTCAGGATAAGGAAAGAATTATTCCTACGTATAGTTAAAGAAGTGAATAATCAATTTCCATATTTTCAAGTGAAATGGGATGCGAGAAACAATCAAAGTTTCTCTCCAATTAAAAAATATACAGTGAGATTTCGTCAACTAGCATTCGACATAGGAGTGGACTCATGGGATTAGTATTTGTGGATGTTAAAGCGAATGACACAAGAATGTCTTTACAAGTTTGTTAAATCTTTGATTATCCTCTACCATGATCTATCTTGGTACACACCTACAATTAACGACGTTCACCAATTGTAAATGACATATGAAAACAACCATGAGTTTCGTGCAGGGTTTGGTAGTATTAATTGGATGCATTAGGGGTAGGAAATGTGCCTTAATGTGTGGTCGGGTCAATTCATATGAGGTGATAAGAAACAAATGATGATAATTTTAAAAGCAGTTCTATCACATGATCTTGGGATGTGGCATGAAAATTTGGTACATCGGGTGCCAACAACGACATCAATGTTCTAGACTAATCACCGATATTCAATGACATTTACCTTGGAAAATTGTATGATGTGTCGTTTCAAATGAATGGAACATCATACAAGCGTAGGTACTACCATACCTGTAGGATATATCGGAGTTAGCTACATTTGTGAAATCATTCCCATGCCAAGCGACGAAAAACGATTAAAGTCTAAGGTGACTCAAGAATCAACTAAGAGGCATGTGGAACGAGCCTTTAGTGTTCTTAGAGACGTTAGCATATACTCAAAGTCTCGGAATAGTCATACGAGCATATACAAGAATACATAGATTGGTGTATGCATGCACACTATTGCATAATATGATTTTAGAAGAAGAAGGAAAAACGATTTGTCACTAAAATGAAGACGAAAATTTAC
This sequence comes from Lactuca sativa, assembly GCF_002870075.4. Classification (NCBI taxonomy): domain Eukaryota; kingdom Viridiplantae; phylum Streptophyta; class Magnoliopsida; order Asterales; family Asteraceae; genus Lactuca; species Lactuca sativa. The sequence goes on from NC_056626.2 coordinate 23,787,926, forward strand.
CAATATTCGAAGGAGTGTGTATTCATACGACAGACTACATGGCAAGCAGAAGGGAAGTATATGACTGTGGTGGACATCAAAACATTCACGTTGATTTGATGAAACATATTTACAATATTCCTCTAAATCTGTCGACAACAATTCGTACAATGATTTGTTTGATGATACAAATGAGGATTCAGATATGTCGGAAGATGATTCGAGCGACAATTCAGACAACGCTACGACTGACAACGAGGTGTGACGCACTATTTTAATATGTTTTAGTTATGTTTGGATTTTAACTAATGAAAGAGTTTTCTCTTTATTAATTTTATATAATTATTAAATTACATTTTTATATATTTATTTAGAAAAAAAAGTAAGGCCGTGACAGGTGATCATTTCCTACCAGTGAAGGGATGAAGGGAAATTAACACAATGATGAGTTGACAGACAAAAAAGAAAATGATAGTCCACAATTAGGGGTGAACGTGGTGCGGTTCGGTGCGGTTATTAGCCAAAACCTCACCACTTACCGCAAATGCGGTTAATCCATTTTCAAAACCGCTTGGTGCGGTTAGGCGGTTATTTTTGTGGTGCGGTTTTGTTTTTTTGTATTGTGGTTATTAACCGCATGTATTTGGTGCGGTTATTTTGTGTGGTTTTTAACCACAGTTTAGAGCTCAAAACGGTTTTAAGAGTTCAAACATATTACTTGTAATAATAATAAAAAAAAACTATAAGGTATAAAACAATTAACTTAAATCACAAACAACTAATATCTTAAAAACGTCAAATCAATAATAATTAACTATAAATATCTTAAAATTGTCTAATTTCACCATTTTTCAAAGTTAAAAATAGCAAAAAAAAAAAAAAAAAAACAACACTTTTGTGTTCTAGTATTTTATCCACCTTTCATCCATGAAGCTTATCTTATTTTTAATATTTAATATATTAATAATTAATAAAAAAATCGTATATAATATATGCGGTGCGGTGCGGTTTTTGAAAACTAATAACCGCACCGCACCACAAATTTGCGGTTTTTGAAAATTAGAAAACCTCACCATCAGTTTTTATTGTGGTTGCGGTTTATGCGGTTAATTTTAATTGCGGTGCGGTTTTTGCTCACCCATATCCACAACCATTCACCTTTATACAAGAAGGAAAAATCACAAAATAAATATATAAAAATACTACAGATATATACAATAAAAATAAAAATCGCTAACTAATCCTAGATTGTTTCTTAGTAAAAGATCATTACTATTTAGCCATTTTTATCTTTAAGGGGGTGTTTGGGATTATTTTTTAAGGTTAAAAGTCTTTTTTGTAAAAGCACTTTTTGACTTGTGATTTTTTCCAAATTTTTTTTAAATGTGTTTGTATTTGCTTTTAGGGTAAAAGTCGACTTTACAGTTAAAAAGTCTCAAAAGTTATAAAAAGATAGGATTTGTGACTTTTGAAAAACCAATTTTGTCTTCTATACAAAAAGTTATTTTAAAAGATCTTATTCATTAGTCAAACGTCTTTTAGCTGTTTTTTGACTTTATGGAAAAGCTAAAAATCAGAAGTTGTTTTAAAAGCAATCAAAACACCCCCTAAATAACAAACATGTATTACATTCTAATGTATACATACCCATATCCTTGTTTACTTTTTATTTTATTATTTATATTGAATAGTTATGAATCTATATCAAATATTCTTTTTTAAAGCATTTCATAAATTTATATAAAGTTGTAAGACGATTTCATTACTTCTTCTTAAAGTATATGTTCAGAGGTATAGACCCAAAAAAAATGTTAGATACGTTGCACAATTTTTTTTCCACATAGCAAGTGGCGTATCCCGGATTGCAATATGTTAAGAGGCATAAAACTATCAAATAATATTTCTAGGTCGGGTCAAAATGGTTTTAAACAAGGTTTTCAAGACTAGGTTATTTTCTTTAATAAACACTACCTCACCTAAAACTCCCATATACAAGCTAAGCTTAATAAACACCACAACACTTAAGGACTCCAAAAATAAATAGCACCAAAAAACTACAACACCTAATTAAGACTCCAAAAACAAACAACTTTTGCAGCTTGTTAAGTTTTGAAGCTGACATTACAAAAAATTAACAAGTATGAATATGATTGTAAACGAATCAATCATTATATATATATATATATATATATATATATATATATATATATATATATGCTCACCTTGTTAGAATTTTGTTATGTGAGCTCAGGTTTAAAAGTAAGTGGTCACCATGTCAATTGTCACCATGACACAATAAAATAAATTGATAAAGAAAATACAATGTGAGAACAAGAAATACAAAGGAGCTAACAAAAAAGAGTAAGAATAAAAACGAAGCTACCAAAGCTAAACAAAATATAGCAATGAACTTATGAAGTGATCACCAAGGGCAAAATCGACCACAACAAACAAGTAGACCACATGTGACCAACACTAGGAACCGACAGGGGCAAAATTGTCCACTCCAAGGGTTTTTGAATTTCTTTGGTTTCTACATTTCATGCTTGTTAAATACTTGTTTAAATGTTGTATGTATAACTATAAATTATAATATATATATATATATATATATATATATATATATATATATATATATATGTTGCAGTGTGGAGCATATTCTGGCTAGGTATGAAGCAGAAAACAGAAGCATGAAAGGAGATGGCCAAGATTCAGTAAGCCTCCCTCATAATACATACAAGTTCTTAATGAGCTTAATGCATTGTTTTCACAATATATACATATTTTGTATAAATATGAGTTAATAATTGAGATGTATTACAGGAACTTCCATTGAAGTGCACAAAATTCAGAACATGTAAAGAGCTTCTACAAATGGTGGACAGGTAATACGCAAACATACAACACACACACACAATGGTAAGTTAGAAGATAATGATTTTAATGATACCCAATTCTTTGCACAGGCTTGTTGAAGAGAATAATAATAACAAGGACCTCCCTGTGGTTGAGATGACACAACTTGAAGAAGAACTTGATGCTGCTCTTATGCATATAAGGTCAAGAAAGGTGGTTCTTTTCATTTGCTGCTACTTGTTCAAAATTTACCTATCTATTTTTGATTTTGAATTAGTCACTGATTAGTAGGATCTTATTATGATATTGATATATTGAGAGTGATTATGGTTGATGATTGATGCAGACACAGTTGATGATGGAGTACGTATCCACCCTCCAACAACAGGTATATAAAGATAAAGAAAAAAACCATCTTTTAGAGTATTACACAAAGTATAAGATCCATAGGGCAATTACTATATTGCCATTACTCATATAATAACACTCGATTGTCCCAATTGTGAAAGTTGTAACAGTGAATACATTCAGTGGATTGCTAGTGAAGTCCAACCAGAGTCTTTTCTTTTTGTATATATGATGAGGCTAATTCATCTGGTTAATTGCAAGGTCGTTAAGATCATACACATACATGATACACCCCTTCTCCTTCTTCTGTTTGTGTATGTTTAATACCTGCATAAACACAACAGCAGTCTAATCTACATTTATTATTGTGATTGTGAGCAGGAGAAGGATTTAATCAAAGAAAAGGAAGAAATCTTACACCAGGTAAATCAATTACCCTTAGAAATTGAAACAGGTTTGTGTTTGTGTTTGGAAATATGGTTATATGAATTGGAAATTAAAAGGACAAAGTTAATGTCTTCTTGCTTTGTTGCATACAGTTTGTGTTTGGAAAATGGTAGTAATTCTACGGGTGGAATTGGTACGGTACCAATTCATTTTTCTCTAAACCGTGTACCGTACCAACTATAATTAGTATAAAAAAATTGCTACTGGTACCGTACCAAATATACTTGGTACCAGTTTATTTGGCTACTAATAAGTTTAGTTTGTACAAATTGGTAATAGTATATACCAACTTCTTTTAATTTTCTATTGCAAGATTTAAAAATAAGCAAAGACATCGGGATTTTGATGTTTAGTATATAAATTAGTTATGTAGTTCTTTTAATTTACAAAAGAATTCTACTGAAGTAATGCTAAAGTAACGTTTTAATTATGTGCTTTAACGAGGTAATAACTATTGACTAATACGACCAAATGACTAATATAATTTTATTAAAACTGTAAACACAAAATACAATTAACAGTTTGAATACACGATTTCATATATATATATATATATATATATATATATATATATATATATATATATATATATATATATATATATATATATATATATATATATATATATATAAATTGGTTGGTATGGTATTACCATGGTATTCAAGCTTTTATACCATTACCGTACCAACATGGATCAATTGGTACAATACTACCAACCAAACATGTTGGCTACCAAATTTCTTGGTTCGGTTGGCAACATGTTGGTTGGTTTTCCGTGGTACAATTTTGCCAGCCCTAAGTAGTTCTGTCATATGTTGCGATTTCTATTGTTGTAAATATGGTTATATGAATTGAATTGAAAGTTAAACTATAATGAAATTGCAAAAATTGAAGTGGATCTTTCGCTTACAGATTGCATCAGCGAAGCATGTGTTTGGGATTGAGGGTGGAGGTCTGAACAACGACCTTTCAATTAACCCAATGGATTCGCCGCAACATTTGACTCTCCCTCTTTTTATTACCTAATCCCTGGCCTCTTCAATTTTAATTTCAATTTCATCCTTGCAATTGCAAATTAGATTCAGATGTTTACAATGGGAAATATAACATAAGCCGATGACAATAATAATCCGATGAAATATGTTGATTGTGTTTATGTGACTTTACTGTGTTTGTTTGTGTGTGACTACTAGATACTTATGTATCTCGGTAAACCGTAATCGAGTGCCTCACGTTGAAGCAAGCAGTTTTTAAGGTTATAAAGTTTGGGTTTTGAATTTTGCTTGTGCGAAAACCATTATATTTTTTCTGGTTATGTTTTTTTTAAAGATTTTTCTATGATTTAATAGATATAATATTTAATTACCAGACTATAAGATGGGTCAAAAGCATCATGAATATGTTGATATTTTAATTTTCAACATACATAATAAATTAAAATTAAAATAATTACAATAGTTATTTAAAATTTTTCCCAATAAATAATCATAAAAATGAAAAACGACTCATATAGCAATAATTTTCGTAGATAGCCATCTATGAAAATTTTGGTCATCTACAAAAAAATTATTATTTTGACAAACGACATCATTTTGGACATGTTAACTGCGAAAATCTAGGTAGAATTTCATAGATTACACTTATGAAAATCTAGATGTTGTTTGGATTGTAGAATGTTTTTGAAAGAATTGAAATTAAAATTGGACAAAGAATGTGTCATTAATTTGAATCCAATTTCATATCCCGTTTGGTTGGTAGGAAATGAAATTGAAATTAATTTCAAATTCTGTTTGGTTCGTAAAAAATTGAACTGAAATTCATTGCTTTTTTTTTGTCTATTTGCTTAATTTTACTTTGTTTTTGACTTATATGTACAGATATATTATACTTATTCCTTTTCATATTAATTGTCCATATTTTCTTTTTAGTTTGTCTCAAAATAATAGTCTACTTCGCAAAATAAATATCATTTTTACTAAAATACCCCTAATTATTAGTTAACCTACCTAAAATTAAATGCAACAAAATTAAAAACTGTCATTTCAGTTAATAAAATTAGTAGTAATTAATGTTTCCTTAATCTGTGTGTTTTTTGTCTGTAGTCGGTAATTTTGGGATAGAGAGAGTATAAATTATAAAAATAGTAAATTTTCATTTTAGTAAATGAGCATTTATCTCAATATATTGAGAAAATAATGTTAATAAACATCATAACTTAATAAAGTCCTTCCACTTCACATCCCAACAATTTTTCCAACATAACAATAAGCAAGCAACAATTTTTCCAACATAACGATACATTATAAATAGATAAGCAAAATGTCAATTTAATGGTTGCTCCCCAAGATGCAAACATAGACTCTGTCACATTTATTCTAAACATGATCCATTCGTTCGAAGTCCCAATAGAAGTAATAGTATCAACATCTTTAGGTCCAAGATCTCTGATTCCCTCGTCCCAATCATAACTATTGTCAAATGGATCTACTTTCATTTCTTGTCTTATGAAATTACGTAGGAGACAAAATGTCATTATGATCATATTTTTTGCTTCAATTAGATAATACGAATTTCCTCAGCTTCCCTTCAAAAGACCAAAACATCGTTCGATAACATTTCTTGTTGATGCATGTTTCATGTTAAGGAATTCATTTGTCGTAGTTGGTTGGTGTCCGTGATGCCATTCATTTAAGTGATACATTTTCCCTCTATAAGGGGCAATAAAACCCTCTATATTTGTTGTGTATTCGACATCAACTAAATAAATAACCTGGAAATAAGTTTTATCGTTAATAACAATTTATAAATAAGATTTACATATCCTGTCTTGGAACTTTCAATCCATGAGAGCAGACAAATAACTCAAGTGTGAGAATTAATTTGTTTCTTTACCTTTCAACTCCATTGCAAGTAAAAGGTTAATATTTTTACCTTATTAGGTAGTCAAGATAGATATTTTCTTGTGCCCCATCCTCGTATAATTGACATAACATGTCAAGATTTAAGACATATCAATGTAAATCCAGATCAACCAAGATGAATAATAGGAACACAATACCAGTAGCACAAGTAGTAAAATACATCAAGATCCCATTAGTAAACCAACCTTGTATGCAGAATCAGGAACCACATGGTTAGGTTTTTGATAGTTTGTTTTATTTACTTCTTTTTATAGTTTATTTTAGCATATTTCATTCATAATTTAGATAAGTTCCATGCATATTTTCCTTTTTGTTATTTTATGACTATTTCGGGTACTTTCGAATCTTGTGAGCATAATTGCAGGTTTTCGGGTCTAGCGGAGCGGGAGTGTTCGAGACGTATGGAAAGCGATGGGAGTTGGTAGAAAAAAAGGATGTTAGGCTTGGTGATTGTGGAGATGATGCATGGAGCGAGATTGATGATTATTTAAGGGCTTGGTGAAAATAAAGTTTGAATTTGTAAGAACTGGAAGAATATTCGAGAATGTGGAGATTGTTAATCGGGCGAGCGCACGAGCTTTGGAGGATTTGGAGAGGTCAAATTGGGCTTAAAATGAAGAAAACTTGAAGACTTTTAAAGGCCAAGAGCACGTCAAGAACATCATCCAGGGGCCACTCGCGAAACAGCACGCGGTTCGTGCTACCCCCTGCAGGGGCAATTCCGGAAATTCTTCTTTTAAGCTATATGGGGAAGGTTGGTGTGCCACTTTTCTACACTCTTGGACATCCGATTTTTGAAGATTCTCTCTGGAATTTTGAAGACTTTTAAAGGCCAAGAGCACGTCAAGAACATCATCTTTTTACCTCTTGATTCTTGATTAATGTTTGGTACAATCTTCTCTAACTTTGTTTCTTTGAGTTTAGCCATGCTTGCCTAAACTAATCTTGGTTGACTTTTTGTTGAATCCTTTGAAATTTTGTTGAATTTTGAAGAATCCATGAACTTGTTCTTAAATCTTTATGGAAATGTTTTGTGTTTTATCATATTATCACTACTAGTATGTTTTTATTCATGAGTTTAAATGTGTTTGTGGTGATTAGTTGGCTAATTTCTTGATTAAGTAAAGGATCCTCAAATTAGCAAGCAACAAATGATTTTTGTGTTGTTTTTGTTGGGTTTTGTGCATTCTAACACTTCCTAAGTGTACATGCAACCCTAAATACCTTGGATCTATGTTTTCTCTATTATACATGCAAATAAGAACTTCCAAGGTATTATCCTAATCTAGCATACAAAACAATAACTATAGCAAGATAGAATACATACCTCTTTGGTGTAGAATGTCTTCATGAAGCTTGAGTGCCTAGTGCCCCAAGTGTGACACCTCAAATGGAATCACAATCATCAAAACACTTAGAATAACTTGAGAGAATTCTACACTCTTCAAAATCGGCTAGCCCTTTCTTCACACACACTAGTGGCCGATTTTTCCTCAATAATAAGATGCTTATATAGTTACACAATTAGGGTAAACTCTTAATTGTCATGGCTTTCCATTTCCTTGGATCCATGGGTACAAATACACCATGGAGCATCCATGGACCATCCTATGGGTTTTAGCCCAACTTGATTAACCATGGAGCATTAGCCCACTATACAAGTATGGATGATTTACACAATCAACCCATATATTTAATTAGTCTTCTTTTGATCACTTAATTAATCCTAGATTAATTCTTGATCAATACTAATTAAATAATCTTATTATTCTTATTATTAATATACTAGAACTTATAATATATTAATAACCATAAGTGTCTTATTTCTCTCATTCAAGTGCATGATGGTATGCAACCCAAATGGACCATGCCGGGTCGGGTCAAGTCTTACCAAATATAGTTATGGACTTAGACATTAATCCAACAGTCTCCCACTTGGATAAGTCTAAAACTATTATTGCGTATGACTTCAGGAACCAACCGGCAATCGTAGCTCTCAAAAGCTTCTGTCGAACTCTGACCTTGTCGATGAACTCTGACCTTTGTCAATGACTTGTCCATTAGATAAGGGATCATATATTCCTCCATTCTAGATATCATATGGACTGAGACATGGATTATAATCATTCTCTCTGTCCATTTGTTGTTTCCCGATTTCCGATTTATGACAACTGACTAATTGAACAAATCAAATCAGTCCTAGCCCGGCCGAGCACTTCCATTTGTCATCATCAAATCATCGAGGGGCCCACAGATATCGCTTTTATCCCGAAGGTAAAAGGAACGGATAAACTTCGACTCATATGGCTTGTTCTACTACTTGTTGAATCATACACAAAGGCACATTTTATAGCACCGAGTTACCAAATGCGTTTTCGTGCTATCAATGTACTATCAACTCATAGTAACAACTCATATCTCTAGGTTTGAAGAATATAAGATATTATCGTCTCATGATCACTCGTGATAAAATCCATGAAGTGATTCCAATGAGCGCGGGTTGAATCCAATACTCAGAACTTATGAGCACTCATGATTGTTGTAGCCTTGTCCAACACCTTAGACCTCTACAACCCATCATGACAATCTTAATTCATATCTACTTCCAACATATGACCGACTGTGGATAGTTTGAATAAATTAGTCATTCCAGAAGAATAACCCAGTTTATTCGGGAAGTCAAAACATGCAAAATGAAACACAATAATAATTCAATCCAATATGGTATCAACCCTTTGAACATAAATAAAACACCTTTTATTTATCACCATATGATTACACATTATTCATTGTACACTGTTTCAGCTATCAACTTTATTCTTGAATTTAAAACAATAGTTGTCCCATGCTCCAAGCATGTACACTATGTTTTTTTCCAAAACACTAGTCATGCCACACACTAAGTATGCATACTATGTTTGTCTATGATCTTTACTTTGTGAACTAGATCCATTGAACATAACTTCAATGATTCTCTTTTCACACTCCCAAATCCTTACTGCAAATGCAAGAATTCCAAATTCATGCCATTTACTGGAATCTGTCAGATTCTAAACTTATATGCATTGATCCTCTTGTAATGATTATGCACAAAGTCATAAAGACTTGACAACAAACATTACAGATCATTCCAAAGGAGATCAACTCCTTGGAACCATCCTTCTTGCATTAAGTTTCCTTAATCTTACACAGAGTGAAAATTCTAACTTTGAAACATTTCCAGATTCCATTTTGACTATCACTTCTGAACAAGATTTGCCTCCTTACAGATTATGTCAATATGGTCCTTCCAGAATTATCACTATACTTCCAACTGTCCTTGAGCAACCAATCTTTGGTAAACCTTAGATTGTCCTCGACAATTGTTTAATCCTTTTAGTCATATCCAGTTCTAAACCTTTTCCCTTCTTAATGCCCCAGGCATTTGGAAAATTTTAGAACGGATGATTATAGCACATGTAATCGATCCTATATCCGAAGCATATGGGACACGATTCATGATGTCTTACATAAAGACTAAACCAGTCTTTTGCTATAATATTTCCATTTCAATTTGCCAAGTTCTCATAATTCAGATTATGAAAAGGGATGCCGTAATCATAATCGAATTTTAGAACGCAAATAATGGACCCATATACAGAATTTCCTTATGTTGAGCCATTCCAACATGAAATTCATATATATCCTTGACTAAATGATTAAAACCTCAGATCTAAACCTTATAGATTTGATATGAAGTATAATTTCCTCTCCCTTAATTATAGCAAAACAACTTTTTCCCAATTGAAATTTTTTGTTTTCTATAATTAACATTGCTAACTTGCAATACTTATCATAATTATCATGCTCCCACTAACATGATGATTATTAGCATAACACTTATGCTCCCACTAGCTTTGACATGTACTCAGAAATCAGCTGACTTTCTTACCAAAGTTCAGATTTCTGATACTAGATTGTTTTGATAAGTCTTTATCAAAATCATACACCTTCCCTTAGATAGCACACTTGTGTATCTAAACAATTATGAAGAGGGATGCCGTAATCATAATGTTTAGACCTTTTTGCCACTTCTCACAAGTCCAAATTAGTGTGCCGGTTAACCACACGCGCTCCACTAACGACTTTGAGAATGCAAATATCACAATTGCTATCTAGCTAAAATCTACTTAGTGAAAGTGTTTCCTCACCATCATTTTCATGAATCAGAGAGAAACCTTATGACACTTAGATTTAATGGCGTATGTGTTCTTATCCATGTGAATTGTCAAAACCATAGTCACAAGACAAGGATAATGACAAATCCAAACTCATATGGATTGAACTCAATCTTAACTTCTTGCCACCTGGCAGCTCAAGGGCCTGCCATTGCTTCCAAGTTGTTGTGCAACAAATTGAGAACTCTAAGAACTCATATGCAAAGCCAACTTTAACTGGAATGGGCACAGATATGTCAACACGATAGGTTATAAACCTCAAGTCGTGTGCTAGTGAAGAACTTCAGGTTTTATTCTTGATTATTTCTTGAGACTTTCAAGACCTTTAAGACTCCCACTGTCCTCTTGACATATAAGACTCCCTTGTCAAATATCCAAGAGATAGTGAGGATTCTAATCAAGACAAACACTTCACACAATTGGCCTAAGTTGGTCTTTGTTTTATCCAAAACATCACAACTTACCAATTTCAAATGTACAAGAGTAGAAAAACTTTTACTCTTACATTTGACAAGTGTTTTAAACCTTCTTTAAGACATGTCACTCAAATGAAAATCTTGGAGTATGACTCTAAGACTTGTATTGGAACAAAGTATGACTCATCTTCTTGATTTAACCATTTCAACAATTCAAGTTCCTCTTCTTAGTCATAAGAATGCACTAAGATTTCCTTAGAGAACTAATTTTGATATGGTTTCTTAATCATTAAGATGATCACAAAACTGATACTAAAGTACTCTCCCATCTTTTCAGATTTGAGAAACTTTTATCCTTCTGCCTTATTTGATTCTTCTTATCGATCTTTAGTGGTGGACTTAATCAGTGCACAAGAATGTGTACTCGATCCCTAAGTCCTTTACTTGACTCACACATCCATGTGAACAAGTAATTAGTCTTAATTTTCCAAAACTTGAAAGTTCTCATTCATCATGCTATACAACTTGCATGATTCCAAGTTCCGGTCCAATTGAAACTTGGGTGATGAGAATCTTTCCTTATTTGGTAAATTTAGACATTACCACAAATGAAAGAATCAATTTCATACTTCCACTCTTGCTACTAATGGAATCTTATAAGCAACAAAAATTTCCACAGATGCCATTGTAAGGATATTTTAAAATAAATAAAATCAAAAATTTCCTTTTATTTTAAAACTTTGCGGAAAAACTATCCTTACAATCCATATGAAAACTTGTTGTTATCTATTCCTAAGCAATATCTCATAACTCCTAAGAAGTAGCTCAAGAATCCGATTTTTCAAACTATGCGATAGAAATCCATCTATGCGATCAGATTCAACATATTCTTCCTTTAAGTTTCTTCACTTTCCTTTGATTCTTAAACCATCACCATGCGACCCGGTCACATCATGTATCAAGAATCCAGAATAGAAACTTAACAGAGTTAGATAGTGGATTTTACCTGAAGTAGAGTCAAACTTATTGACTTTAACATCCTTAGGTAAATTTGGCAGCTTCGCAACCAATGCCCTTTCTTTGGCAATACAAACATATGGACCCTTTGATAATGGTACACAGGACTATCACAGACTTAGCTTTTCTCTTTACCATTTGGTCAACCGAGTTGACTATAGCCGATCCCTTTCCATTGGGAAGAGAATGCTTTACTGGATATCCAATGTCATCATTGTCAATGTCCATAAAGTTTTAGGAAGTTGATCTTAACAAATAGATAAGATCATTAAGGGTCTTTTCATAGTCTTTTTCATAGGTGTTCCAAAAGAACTCACTATGTGACTTAGAAAGTAGTTGAACCACCAACTTTCTCAAGACTTTGACACCCAACTCTCCCGGCTTGTCAATATGTGACTACATCTCCAAGATGTGACCACACCTAGACCTTGCCTTGCCTAATAGGGCCTGAGTGACCTTAAACTTTTCAAGAACTTGTGGGTTAGGGAGAATAATTTGAAGAGGTGAAGAAGTATGATATCCATGGGACATCATCTTCATTAGGAAACCTTGTTTCAAGAGATTTGGGAAGATTATAGGTGTCTAAACCAGACATCTTTTGGGAGATATTCAAGATAGTTGATTTAAAGTCCTTAATATGACACCCAATATGAAATATTAAGGCTAGGACCCAACAAACTATTTTATAACTTAGAAGAGGTATGCCGTAATCCAAGCTATAAAATATTTGAAGGTAGGTGAATGACGATTCACCAATTTCCACCAAGATAAACGAAATGTATTATTAGGTTTTAATTGGTTTTGAAACTCCTAGATCTTTGAGATTCATTGAACTTTTCAAAGGCATGTTTCAATCTCGAGTGTGCCCTTCAGGTTTTGTGACTGGGATGCCGAGGATCACAAAACAAGGTGTGAAGTAACCATGCAAATCACTTGGTACCCTTAATAAATTACCCCTCAATCGATGTGCCGGTTAACCACACACGCTCCATCGATACTATGATAAATATTAAGTCACCCTTTACCTACCTTGTTAAGTCCAAGTTAGTGTGCCGGTTAACCACACACGCTCCACTAACGACTTAGACAAAGTGTAAAGTGTAATTTCATGGGTTAGCACCTTATTCACATTTTTCCTAAGTAACTAAGATTGGGTATTATTAAGAGTTTAGTTACTTAGTATTATCATTAATACTTTTAATGAAGGGAGAATTCTAGTCCTGTCAAACCCGTTCGGCTAACGACCCTCCACCAGTCAAGCAAGCGGTGGGTGAGAGTGGACACCCATTAAGTTGCCATTTTATAGGCAACAACCTTATACCCACCTTATAGACCGGCTTCGTGAATGAGGCGTACTAGCGGTAAGACTGACTTTACTCTTATACATATATATATTATTAACTTATAATATTATAAAGTATAAGGGTTGAATTTTAACTTTTAAAATTCTAAGGGCTAACTTGGAATTAAAGTATTCATTAGAGAAAACTTTACAAATTCCAAAACTTGAGGGCAAGTTTTGAAACTATTCAAAACTAATTAATTCCATAACTTATGTGTTTAAAGTAGTTTTAATCCAAAAACTCTTCAAGTTCCATAACTTGAGGACAAGTTATGGAAGACTTTAAACTAATAAAAGAATTAACTTTTCTTTATTTTATAACTTATGGAATTAATTAAGGTTACACCTTTTTTTTTATTTTTATTTTATTTTATTAAATGAAGAGACTCTTGGTCCTCCATAACTTGAGGACAAGTTATGGAGTCATAAAACCATTTAATTAGAACTAGACTCTTCATTTTTTGCAACCTTTGCCAATTTTTTATGAGTTTTATGATTCTTAAATGTGACTTTTCATATAACTTGATGACAAGTTACAAAAACACATTTTAGAATCAATTCTTAGATTAATTTGGATTAAAACCAACTATCACATAATTTTATTCATTAATCTAAATTCACTCATAAAACAAGGTAACACAAAAAAACTTTTGGTGATCCATAACTTATTCTTAAGTTATGGAATCCTTTAAAACATTAACACCAAATTTTGTAACTCCAAAAAAAAACTTTGAATCAATTTTTTTTTAAAACCTTTTCATATCCATAACTTATGGAGGTTTCAAAAAAAAATAAAACTCTTTAGATCAAACTTTTAAAACTAATAAAATAATCATATTATTTTATCTTTTATTAAATTTGACCTAATTCAACTCATAAAGCAAATTATTCAAATCTTACAAATAATTAGTTTTTCACAAGAACAAGTAATTATTTTAAAATTTGACAAACTTCATGTTTTTTTTTCTTTTTTTTTTCCAACTTTGAAAATAAAATATTTGCATCAATATAACAGAAAACAACCCGTGGCTCTGATACCACTGTTGGGTTTTGTGCATTCTAACACTTCCTAAGTGTACATGCAACCCTAAATACCTTGGATCTATGTTTTCTCTATTATACATGCAAATAAGAACTTCCAAGGTATTATCCTAATCTAGCATACAAAACAATAACTATAGCAAGATAGAATACATACCTCTTTGGTGTAGAATGTCTTCATGAAGCTTGAGTGCCTAGTGCCCCAAGTGTGACACCTCAAATGGAATCACAATCATCAAAACACTTAGAATAACTTGAGAGAATTCTACACTCTTCAAAATCGGCTAGCCCTTTCTTCACACACACTAGTGGCCGATTTTTCCTCAATAATAAGATGCTTATATAGTTACACAATTAGGGTAAACTCTTAATTGTCATGGCTTTCCATTTCCTTGGATCCATGGGTACAAATACACCATGGAGCATCCATGGACCATCCTATGGGTTTTAGCCCAACTTGATTATCCATGGAGCATTAGCCCACTATACAAGTATGGATGATTTACACAATCAACCCATATATTTAATTAGTCTTCTTTTGATCACTTAATTAGTCCTAGATTAATTCTTGATCAATACTAATTAAATAATCTTATTATTCTTATTATTAATATACTAGAACTTATAATATATTAATAACCATAAGTGTCTTATTTCTCTCATTCAAGTGCATGATGGTATGCAACCCAAATGGACCATGCCGGGTCGGGTCAAGTCTTACCAAATATAGTTATGGACTTAGACATTAATCCAACAGTTTTTGCTTCACACAATCTTAAAAACATTTCCTCCAACATGGTGGTGAAAGCATTTGACCCCTCTTGGATTTGGTGACTTTTTGGTTCTTAATGCTAGTTGATTTTCACTAATTACATGCTTAATGGAAATTGTGACTTTGACTAAGGAAATTGTTATGAGCTTCTCTAACCATTTTAACAACTAAGAAAAGTGTAGGTAATCTTAAGCTTCTTGGATTACTATAGCCAAATTAAGGATTTAAGTCAAGTATTGCACCATTGGATTCTAATGATATGTTCTTTAAAGGTCAAAGTGAGGAAACTTTAAGTCAACCATCTCTCCCTTATTGATTTTACGTCAAACCCTTATTTTTGTTGAAATTGTCCATTTAAATCATAGTTAATTCTAGTTTGTTTCAAGTACTTCAAAACACCAAAACCCCCCCATTTTATTTTTATTGTTATTTTACAAGTATTTTTACAAAGAGATTTTTCATAGAATTATAAATTGAACTAATCTCCGTGGATTCGATCCCCTTACCACTATACACTATTTTAGTGTGTAATAATTAAGGTTATTAATTTTTTTGGCCTCGACACCACCAAATTTTTGGTGCCGTTGTCGGGGATTGGTTTATTTTTAATCAGTTTGTTTTTCTATGCCCATATCTCATTGTATAGGTACTCTAATCTACAATCCCGAATTTGAAAAAAATACAAAAAAAAAAGTATGGCTTGAAAATGAACACTCCTTGCATTGAAGATCAACTTTCTGAGCTAGCTCGGTTAGTTATGATTATTGAAAGTGACCAAAGTGTGCAGCTCATGCCTATTCTTTGCAATTTTTGCGCCCAAAATGGACATCATTCCGACATGTGTCCATATTTACAAGGAGAATGGGAAGAAGTGCAAGAGAAGAGAATCTACTACTGGTCAAACCAATGGAGTTATTATCAGCCTCAACATGATCAATGGTGGGACAACAACCAAGTTTGGGGATATAACCATTACCAAAACCCATACCAAACATGGGGAAATAACCAATACCAACCAACTCCACTGCTCCAAGAACCCTATCCTTACCCTCCTCAACAAACTGAAACGCCAAGCATGTCCTTAGAGGACATTGTGAAAAGCATTGCCACTTCTACCCAAATTTTCCAGGAAACAACTCAAGCTAGCCTCAAAAGCTTAGAGCAACAAATAACACAAATTGCTCAATCATTGAGTATAGTGGAAGCTCAACACAAATTACCATCTGAAGAGAGCCCATGTCATAACGCATGTTGCATTCCTTTGAAAGATGAGAAAACTTTTGATGGACCAAGAGTGTTATACGAAGAAGAGGAAGAAGAAGTGGAAGTGGAAGAAGCTGTCAAAGAGGAAGAAGAAATTGAGAATGTTGTCAATGAAACTGTAAAGGAAGTAATAAGGGTTAACGAAAGAGAGATTGAGCCACCCACTACCAATGAGAAACTAAATCTAGTGGTAGAACAACCACAAGATCCGGAAACGATAAATCTGTCGGACCCTTCAAAGGATACCTATCCCGAGAAAGAAGACGCCCAACCGGTCACCTACTCAACCACCATGTCAAAGAGGGAAGAGTTGGTCACCTTACTGAACAAGTACAAGAGAGAATATGGTTGGATGATTGCTATTATCAAAGGTCTATGTTCGGTATGGTTCTCCCATAAAAAGAAAGTCAAATACAAGAAAAGAGTCCCAATGGAGGTGTGGAAATTAAAAAATGTAGACACGGGGCAAATTTTCAAGGTTAATGGACATCGATTGAAGCCATTCAATGAAGGTTTTGATTCAAATGTCCAAGATGTCATCCATTTGGATGCCCCAAAGTGTTAAAGTGAAGTTTGGAGGCGTCTCGCCAAAGGCGTTAAAGAAGGGCATTTTTGGAAAGCATTGTGTTTTTGTGTTTTTAATTTGAATAAATGAGTTTTGAAGATGTTTTTGGGATTCAAAAGAGTTGTTTTTGAAGAAATAAAGAGTTTCTAGGTGTATGGGGCCTTCCAAAACAAGAACGGGTGAAAAACGAAGAAAAATGAAGCGAAAATGAAGATCAAGATCAGCGGGTTGCACGACCCGCATGCTGTTGCGCGGTTGGATTGCGCGGCCAGGTGTGATGAAGCGACATTGGCCCAAGACTTAACTGCAAGGTCTGTGCGACCCGCGTGCTACTCTATGTGACCCGCGCACTGTGTTGGGCAATTTGGGCAATTTTTGGCTATTATTTGCCCAGGTGTTGACCAAAGGTTTTACTGAGTTGACCTTTTGACTTTTCTTGACCAACATTGACCGAAATTGACCCATAGAGTAAAATGTTCAGCTTCCCTTCTTCTTCATTTAACCATCTTGACCTCCCACTCCATTCCTCTCAAGAACATAACCTTCCAATACCCACCTCGTCGAAAAAATCAAGATTGTCGGAGTTCTATCGGTCGGAATTTCACAAAACCACCATCACGGACACTTTCCGCCACCCGATCCTCCGATTTTGGTCATTTTTGCCTTTATCTTAAGCATTGAGGACAATGCTTGTTCTTAAGCTTGAGGAGGGGTATTTCCTTTTACTTTTTTCATGCATTTTTTAATTAGGTTGCACAACATTTTAGCTTTATGCTATTTTGCGTTTAAATTTTTTTTATAAAATTCAAAAAATATTTTATTTTCTTCTTTTCTACTTTTATATTTTTGCATAACATTTAGCTTAGGGCATTTGCATTCATGCATTTTTGTTGTCTGTTTATTCTCACCCCCTTGGATGTCATGGAACTGGTTCACAGTTATTGTATCATTATTGGTCCAGGATCTTGTTGTTATCTCACCCATCGAACCGGGACCACTAGCTGCAGTTTAGGACTTCATACTCGGGATCAAATGCTGCAAGCTTAAAGGGGTAAGTGATCATGGCCAGGTAGCTTTCATGAAGAATTATACATGCGATACTAACAACTGTAGGATATACTATAGCAATGGATGTTTTTAGCCTTGCGGTCAATACCGCCGAGAGGATCACACTTGATCATGTTTGAACCGTTAGGATGAAGCACTGGTGCTTGTCCCCGAGTAGAATCCATATCCGGTCTCTTTAAATCACCATATCTTTTTCGCGATTTTTTTAGGATTTTAGAGAGTCTTTTAGCCCACATTAGGGCGTTTTCTTTATTTATAGAAAATCAAAAGTTTGAAAAGGAGCTCGCATATTTACGCTCCACACATGGTCATTTTCACACTTAGACCATTTGGATTATTATTTTTACCCCCTCGGTTCCACTTACATAATTTTGGGAACCAAATTTTGAGTCAAAAGTTATTTTGATAAAAGCAAAAATTCAATATGTGTTTTAACAAAAAAAAAAAAAAAAAAACAAAAAAAATACAAACAAACTTAGATAAGTGACCAGTTCAATTATTGAACAAATTTCCCTACATTTTGGTCACCTGGCGTTTGATATTCACTTATTTAGGATTGTCTATTTGTATATAGATCGAGTTATTTCTTTTCGCAAATTGGTGATGTTAGAGAGGCTGTTGAGTCGGATACTACGGGAGGTTCAGGTCAACGCTAAGTGAACTGATTCCTACAACGGTGCCCGAGCGATAAACCAAATCACACTTGAGAGTGGCCGACAAACGTGAGATCACGCAACTTTCGTGATTAGAGTGTACACTTAAAAAGAAGAGCTATATACGAGCCCATCCATTTGCTTTCTCCTTACTATAGATGTTCTTCATTGTATGCATGTTCCATTGGGGCTACGACTGGCCATCCCTCCTTACTCACCTAGAGGAGTTGTTCTGGCTATAGTTTATGGTTCCATTGTCATCGGATGAAAAATCCGTGAGATAACAGAGAGATCGATTCTGACCATGTTGACTAACGGTGATCAGGTTCTACGGTTGTATCCATTTTTTTATTTTTCTTAGGATAGTTCATCCCGAGTTCATTTTAGTCTTGTCTTACTTGAGGACAAGTAAGGTTTAAGCTTGGGGTGATTTGATAGTTTGTTTTATTTACTTCTTTTTATAGTTTATTTTAGCATATTTCATTCATAATTTAGATAAGTTCCATGCATATTTTCCTTTTTGTTATTTTATGACTATTTCGGGTACTTTCGAATCTTGTGAGCATAATTACAGGTTTTCGGGTCTAGCGGAGCGGGAGTGTTCGAGACGTATGGAAAGCGATGGGAGTTGGTAGAAAAAAAGGATGTTAGGCTTGGTGATTGTGGAGATGATGCATGGAGCGAGCTTGATGATTATTTAAGGGCTTGGTGAAAATAAAGTTTGAATTTTTAAGAACTGGAAGAATATTAAAGAATGTGGAGACTATTAATCGGGTGAGCGCACGCGCTTTGGAGGATTTGGAGAGGTCAAATTGGGCTTAAAATGAAGAAAACTTGAAGAAAAATGGGTAAGAGATGATTGGACTCGAACTGGGCCAAGTGGGCTAAGGTATAGAGGCCCAAACCTCAAAGACTCGAACATCATCTTTTTACCTCTTGATTCTTGCTTAATGATTGGTACAATCTTCTCTAACTTTGTTTCTTTGAGTTTAGCCATGCTTGGCTAAACTAATCTTGGTTGACTTTTTGTTTAATCCTTTGAACTTTTGTTGAATGTTGAAGAATCCATGAACTTGTTCTTAAATCTTTATGGAAATGTTTTGTGTTTTATCATATTATCACTACTAGTATGTTTTTATTCATGAGTTTAAATGTGTTTGTGGTGATTAGTTGGCTAATTTCTTGATTAAATAAAGGATCCTCAAATTAGTAAGCAACAAATGATTTTTGTGTTGTTTTTGCTTCACACAATCTTAAAAACATTTCCTCCAACATGGTGGTGAAAGCATTTGACCCCTCTTGGATTTGGTGATGTAACATCCCCCTCTGGCACGTATCACAATATTGTCCGCTTTGGGCCACTCGGCACGAGGACTTTCCAGGGGGTCACCCATCCAGGTACTACTCCCGCCCGAGCACACTTAACTGCAGAGTTCTTACGGTATATGCTGCCCTCACGGCTTTAAAACGCGTTGTGTTAGGGAAGGTATCCACACCCCTTATAAGAAATGCTAAGTTCTCCTTCCCAACCGATGTGGGATCAGATCCAACCCACTTTCACCCCCCCCCCCCCCCATTATAGGGTTCGACGTCCCCGTCAAACACATCGACCCGTGCCCTGGCTCTGATACCAACTATGACATCCCCAAAATCACGGCCAGAAAAGACCGGTTTCATTTATGCTTTTTAAATTAATTTCAGAGTAAATCCTTTTGATTTAAAAGAGTTGCGGAATTTGTTCCCAAAAACAAAATATGATAAAACATGTTATAACTCTATATTATTGATATTGCTTACAGTTTAACACATGTTATCAAGGATAAAACAGGTGGTGTCGAGGCCAATAAAATTAATAACCCTAATTATTACACACTAAAATAGTGTATAGTGGTAAAGGGATCGAATCCACAGAGATTGGTTTAATTT
Organism: Lactuca sativa; assembly: GCF_002870075.4. NCBI lineage: Eukaryota > Viridiplantae > Streptophyta > Magnoliopsida > Asterales > Asteraceae > Lactuca > Lactuca sativa. The sequence continues at coordinate 23,808,757 of NC_056626.2, forward strand.
ATAATTCTATGAAAAATCTCTTTGTAAAAATACTTGTAAAATAACAATAAAAATAAAATGGGGGGTTTTGGTGTTTTGAAATACTTGAAACAAACTAGAATTAACTATGATTTAAATGGACAATTTCAACAAAAATAAGGGTTTGACGTAAAATCAATAAGGGAGAGATGGTTGACTTAAAGTTTCCTCACTTTGACCTTTAAAGAACATATCATTAGAATCCAATGGTGCAATACTTGACTTAAATCCTTAATTTGGCTATAGTAATCCAAGAAGCTTGAGATTACCTAGACTTTTCTTAGTTGTTAAAATGGTTAGAGAAGCTCATAACAATTTCCTTAGTCAAAGTCACAATTTCCATTAAGCATGTAGTTAGTGAAAATCAACTAGCATTAAGAACCAAAAAGTCACCTGTGACATCCCCAAAATCACGGCCAGAAAAGACCGGTTTCATTTATGATTGTTAAATTAATTTCAGAGTAAATCCTTTTGATTTAAAAGAGTTGCGGAATTTGTTCCCAAAAACAAAATATGATAAAATAATATTTATCAAAGCATTTCATCAACAGATACATTTTCATTATATAATCAAAACTCAGGATGTCATGTTCCGATACATACCATAAAGCATAAACGATAACATGACAAGTCATTCAAAAAATATATACATATACAGACTTGTAAACAAAACAACTTGATGATACATCCATCTTATGCCCTCGCGCCACTACCTGTGATACAAATAAACCGAGTGGGTCAGGCTTTGGAGCCTGGTGAGCATATATAAATAATTATATTTAATTTCACCAACCAATAATAACCCGATTACCCATTCCCGTTATCCTCACTTTATGTCCCTAAAACAACATCTATCTCAAGGGACCTAATCTAGGATTTTCATCGGGACGGACATTACTGCTAAGGGGTTTCCTCAACAATAGATATCCTAAAGGTAACCATGAGGGGGATAGAGTACACCGGTGAACACATCGTTCAAACACCTACAGGTTATGAACCTGCTAGCGTTCCACAAGACTGTCTAGAAAGAGTCTGTGGTCGTTATCCATACTCCGCTGAATAACCAGATCAACAACAACAACATCGAGGCCTCTCATCTGTTTATCACACATCAACTATCTACCCATGTTCTACCCAACATATTAGTAGATAAAAATATATATCTATATACATAGTTTAAAAACCTGTATAGCATTCTCATTCAATACATATTCCAAACAACAGATGAGACACATACACATAACGTATTTCATAGAGAATAAATCATATCTATGAGATAGAAGAAAGTGAATATATGTTCACGCATATAACAACAAAATATACACATAACACGTATTTCGTATAAAATACTTCATAATTATGCATTAGAAGAAGGTAACTACACACTCACTTGATCAGAAGATGATCAGACAGCACTACGACTTGTAGAAGTAGTATTTTTCGATAGATCTGGAAGATCTTCACACACCGGGCTTCTCGCAGGCAGAGCTTCGGCTTGGAAACTCTTTTCTTCTTGGGATCTTCAGGCTTCGGGTCTCGGGAATGATACCAGGGCTTCAGGGGGTTAAAATAGGGCTTAGAGATTGTATCGGGAGTGGGAGAGTAAGAGATGAGCAACCTAAATCGGCTCACCCTTGAATTCTATTTATAGGGAGAAAATGCTAAACTCACCTCGTGAGTTTATAATATTCACCTCGTGGGCTCGATACGTCATTGAGTTTGTTATGGCCACATGCCCTAGAAAACGTCCATCATCTGCTCACCTCGTGAGCCACTTAATGCTCACCTCGTGACCTCTGACAGGGGTGGAAGTTCGTGCCCCGAACTTCAGAAATTCATATCTTTCGCATACGAGTTCCGTTTTCGACGTTCTTTATATCCACGCGTAGGTGAGATTATGATCTACAACTCTCTTTTAGAATCCGTTGGCTACTTTTGAATTTATTTTTATTATATTATAAATATATTATTTTTAGTAGGCCGAGACAGGAAAACTCCGTTTGAAATTCATAACTTCTTCATCCGACGTCCGTTTTCGTCTATCATTTTACCGTTGCACTACCATTGATGAGATCTTCGATTCTCGTTTAGATTGTTTCGGCTAAAAACCGCTCGATCTCAAATCGAGTATCCGGGCTGTCTACTGCTAAGCCGAAACTTCGAAAAATCATAACTTCCTCATACGAAGTCAGATTTGGGCATTCTTTTTATGCACGCTCTCGGTTTAACGAACTCTATGACTTTTGTTTAGATTACTAAGGCTAGATATCGCTCTATCTTAGATTCGTATCTTACGTCATTCGGCGTCGTGCCGGTTCTGTCGCGAAACTTCGACATGTCATAACTTCTTCGTTATAACTCGGATTTCGGCATTCTATATATATTCGTAAACCTCGTTTCAACTACTACAACCTTATCCATATATATAGGCTTTATCTAACATTTTATTTTTGACGCTTATTTTCATTCTTAATTTAATTAAGTCACACAACTAAGCACAAAACACATAATACTCAAATAATACATCTTTATTATTTAAAGATGGGTTACAAAGGTTAAACTAGACTATTAAATCGCTATTAATCACAAGCCCAAAAACACAGCCGTTACAAGTGGGAACCACCATTAAGTCCTACGGAGATCCGAAGATTTTTGGGATTAGCCGGATATTACCGAAGGTTTATCCAAGGCTTTTCTTCGATCGCTAGCCTGTTGACAGCTTTGACCCACAAAGGAGCTACTTATGTTTGGAGTGATAAGCATAAAGAAGCATTCGAGAAGCTAAAGAAGAAACTATGCGAGGTACCAATATTTTCTCTGTCCGATGGAGTTGAGACTTCGTTGTTTATAGCGATGCGTCTGGGGTTGGATTGGGTTGCGTTTTGACCCAAAGGGTAGAGGTGATCGCATATGCGTCTCAACGGTTGAAAGAGCATGAAAAGAACTACCCGACTCATGATTTGGAGTTGGCAGCGGTAGTTTTCGCTCTGAAGATACGGAGGCATTACCTTTGTGGCACGAAGTGCAAACTTTTCACTGATTATAAGAGTCTCCAATATCTCTTTAATCAGAAAGAATTGAATATGAGGCAACGACGTTGGCTAGAGTTACTTAAGGACTATGACTGCGAGATACTTTACTACCCCGGTAAAGCAAATGTTGTTGTTGGTGCTCTCAGTCGGAAAGTCAATCTTGAAAGGAAGAGGCCAAAAGCGTTGAGAATTGAAGTTGTCTCGACCATTGTGGAAAGTATAAAGAAAGCTCAAGAGGAAGCTTCTGAGAAGAATGACCGAAAGGAGGAACGTTTGAGAAAAACGTTGGTGTTCGGTGTAAACAGTCATGGACTGAAGGTGTTCCAAGATCGGATTTGGATACCTAAGACAGGAGGAGTCAAAGATATTCTGATGGAAGAAGCTCACAAGACCATGTACTCGATTCATCCCGGTAGCACTAAAATGTATAGGGACCTGAAACCTTACTACTGGTGGCCGACGATGAAGCTTGCTGTTGCAAAGTATGTGGCTGAGTGTGTGACTTGTGCGAGAGTCAAGACATAACATCAAAAACCATATGGGAGTTTCGAACCTTTACTTGTTCCTATGGGTAAATGGGAAGACATTTCTATGGATTTTGTAACTAAACTACCCATAACAAAGAATGGTCACGACATGATTTGGGTGGTCGTTGATCGATTCACTAAGAGTGCGCATTTCATAGCAGCCAAGGAGAAGTGGTCTATGGATAAGCTTGCGAATTCTTACGTGAAGGAAATTATGAGGCTTCACGGTGTTCTGTTAACGATTGTGTCAGATCGTGATAGCCGTTTCACCTCACGATTTTGGAAATGTCTACAAGAGGAATTAGGTACCAAGTTGCGTTTAAGTACAGCTTACCATCCACAGACTGATGGTCAGAGCAAACGGACGATACAAACACTTGAAGATATGCTGAGAGCATGTACCCTGGAATTCCAAGGTAATTGGGATGAACATTTACCTTTGGTAGAATTTTCCTACAATAATAGTTTCCACTTGAGCATTAAGATGGCACCTTATCAAGCTTTGTACGGGCAAAAGTGTCATAAGCCGTCTTGTTGGCTTGAGGCTGGGGAAAAGCAGTTTATGGGATTGGAGATAGTCCATCAAACTGCTGAAAAGTTGAAAATAATTAGGGAAAGAATGTTAGCATCTCAGGATCTTCAAAAGAGCTACGCTGACAACAAGCGAAGACTGATGACTTTTGAAGTTGGAGATTCGGTTTTGCTTTAAGTCTCGCTGTGGAAGGGACTTATAAGATTTGATAAAAGGGGAAAATTAAGTCCAAGGATTATTAGACCGTTTAAAGTTCTTTAGAGGATTGGAAACCAAGCTTACAAGCTCGAACTACCAGAAGAACTGAATGGAATTCATAACACTTTCCATGTGTGTTATTTGAGGAAGTTCACGGGAAAAGTTCCCGACATGATTCCACTTTCGGAGTTGAGAATTGATGAGAACAAAAGGTTGATTGAAGAACCAGAGGCAATCGTTGACCGAAAGACTAGGAAGTTGCGACGCAAGATGGTCGAGTTAGTGCTTGTCCGATGGAAACACACGAATGGGCCGAATCTCACCTGGGAGACGGAGAGTGACATGATGAGTCGCTACCCGCATTTGTTTGTTGATGTGTGATTCCGGGGATGGAATCATTCTAAGGTGAAGACAATTGTAACGCCTGTGTTTATGGGCTTGTCATTAATAGCGATTTAATAGTCTAGGTTAACCTTTGTAACCCATCTTGAAATAATAAAGATGTATTTTTTGAGTATTATGTGTTTTGTGCTTAGTTGTGTGACTTAATTAAATTAAGAATGAAAATAAGCGTCAAAATAAAATGTTAGATAAAGCCTATATATATGGATAAGGTTGTAGTAGTTGAAACGAGGTTTCCGAATATATATAGAATGCCGAAATTCGAGTTATAACGAAGAAGTTATGACATGTCGAAGTTTCGCGACAGAACCGGCACGACGCCGAATGACGTAAAATACGAATCTAAGATGGAGTGTGTGCTTCTACAATGGTCTTTTAAGTTTGAACAATGCAAAGAATTCCATGACTTTCATGTCTCCTTTCAGGTATGGATTTTATGATGAGTGCTTGAGGAAGTATGGAAATGCCAATGTGAGGAAAATTTTACTGACCTTTTGATTTTCTACTTGTCACTACCCTTACTGAGCACCTCTCCAGGCATGCAAAATCACCTCACCTTGCTTATTTGTTAATTTTTTTTTTCCTATCAAAAACTAAAACAAAATGGTCAAAATTTAAGACTATTAATTTAATTTTACTATGTGTTTTTTCATGTCCTGAGCTTTCAAAGATTTTGAGTTATCTCTGTAAGAAGGTCATCTCATTCATCACCCTTTTGGAGTGTCATTTCAGTGTGCTTCAAGTATCCACTATATGATTCCATTACACTGATTCTTTCCTTAATCAAAAACATCTCTCTTTCCAAGCTTGCCTTCTTTTCTTCTTCTGCTAATTCACATATAATCAAAATTACAAAATCACCAATATAAAATGTTAATTTTATTTGGTTTTCAGTGTTTGGTAGTGTAATACTATCTGGTAGGTAGTAATCGAAGGGGGAATAGAATGGAGCATTACAAAGGAATGAAAAAAAACATGTTTGTTTGCTATATAGGATTAGAACGGAGCATTCCCCTCGGGATGTAATTCCTTCTCTTAGAATATAATAATCTTCAATAACACAAATGTTTTTTTAAATGTTAAAATTTCAGTAAAAATTTTATATTATTTTACAAAGGCAGGTAAAAGTATATTTTTTTAATTATAATTATATTTAGAGATTTCACGATATTTAATTATTTTTATTTATGTATAAAAAAATTTAAAACCTTAAATAAAAAAATTGTTTTTACTATTTAAAGTAAATGTAGTTTATATTTCAAAGTACATGAAATATGTTTATATGTAATTTATTTAGCTATATATTATCTTTATATGATTAAAATTTAATATTCATATCTTTTTCTTTATTTAACATTTTAACTATATTTTATTTATAAATTATACAAAGCAAACATGTTTGAAGTTGAACGACTCCGGTTCCATTCCTTCAATCCAACCAAACATAATAATAATGAAATGTAAATAATCCATTCTATTCATTCCTAACTCCATTCGATCACACCAAACAAACTCTTACTTCATAAAATAAAATATAAAATTAACTTAGGTGTAAAAGCACACGTAGGTACCTATATCTTTATCATCGTGAACACCCACATCATCTATAGTCGAATGTATGAGATTTTCCAAGTTATTCAACATCCTATAAAGCTGAAATCTGTCACTTTCAAAATTATCACAATCAGGGACAAATCTATAGTCGAATGTATAAGTTTTTCCAAAGTTAATATTTAATTTGTAATTACCGTCGACACTATTATTTTTTATATTTAATCGAATATTGTTATTACCGACGATATTATCACCGCTAACCAAAATCATTTATTAAATAAATAAATAAATAAATGAAAATTGTTATTACCGGCGAGTATTATTACCGGCGACATACTTATTAGCGGCGACATAACTCATTAGCGGTGACATAGTGACCAATAGCGACGAAACAGTAGCGACGACTCAGTACCGGCGACGCGTCGCCGCTATTAATATTACCAACGACTTTTGAGATTCTTACCGGCGACTTTTGTCGCCGGTAATAACCTTTTTCCTTGTAGTGTTCCTTGTTAATTTCTCCATATTTCTCTCTATAAATCTTAAGCTTTTTTTCCATCATCTTAATATCTTAATTTCTCCTTGAGAATAAGCATATACCTTTAAGTATCTGAATTATGGCTTCTTGATCATATTCCGCTTGTTCTTCCATCATTCTCTGATACTGCAACGTCTCCATTTCAATGGAAGCTTTCTCAGTTTGCAATCTTGTAATCATCGCCATGGAAAAAAGGGTGAAAATGTAAATGACAAATTGTTAAGAGTAGAGTGATTTAGATCGAGATCCATTTGTTTGTATATTTAACGAGAGAGAAGGTATGTTTGTGTTATACTAAACAATGTTTGAAGTGATTAGGGAGTGAAAGACATTCCTAATGTTTTAGGCTAGTTGCATGTTTTTACCTTAAATTAACGTTCAATCATGCAAGTTTCGGAGTTTTTTTTTTCTTTTAAAATATGGGTTTATTTTAAAAAAGATTTGTAAAATTCGGTTAGTTACAAACTGCTTTGAAAGAACGAGTCTTCTTTGACCAAAAACAAAAAAAAAAAATAATGGTTCTCATAACATAAATTCTTTTTACATAATTTCTTTTCTTTATTTTTTACTTTGTGTTACTATTATATTTATGCTTAACTTCATTACTGGAAACATGCATGCAATTAAAGTTAATATATCACTGCAGCTAGTAATTACATCAAATAAAAGAAGACGTCAATATGTTTAAACTTTTATGTGAAATGAAAATAAGAAAGTAATGAAGTTTGTTAAATTTCAAACTTGGATCTGTTTCAAATTTCGTATAATACAAGTAAGAGTTTTAAATTTACGTTCATAATATAGTGAAATGTTTGTTAAATTTGTAGAGCCATTTTGCATAGAACCATTTCACAGTGGTCTTTTGCAACTTCATTGATAACTATTAGTTTGACTTCAATTTTTGGATCCATATAAACCTAACAACATTAATGGCACTTCTGTTCTGGGTTATATTTCAAGTTCGACAGATGAACTTTAACAATATAAGTTCATGTGGAGCATCGATGCTCAGGATATACTAATTGATAACAATGCATAAATATTGTCGGTAGTAAATAATGTAACCTATGCTTCATCGATTAAAAAAAAAACTTGTGTACAGATACCCGATTCCAGAAACAGAAATTGGGATTCAAACCAAACCAGAAATCAGGAAATCAATTAAACCAGGAATCAGAAAGAAATAAACCTACAGGCTACAGATTCAAAATCTAACAAGAAAATAATGTAGACCATCGATTCGAGAAAAATATGTGTTAACCAGAAAAAGAAAACGAGACAAAACAAACCAAAATCGGAGATACACATACCAGATCAGAGATGGAGAGTAGCCGGCGCCGGCAACGGTGATCTGGAGCGTCGGTCGGAGGAGGATGCAGCGGAGTTCGTAGGAGGGACGCGATTGCAGGAGAAGCCTTCTCCCTGGCTGTGGTGAAGAGCGATGTGAACGTGAGCTACGATCCATATGAACAATAAAGAAAAAAAAGGCGGGTTATTTCTGGTTAGTTTGAGGGTCAGGCCAGCCATTTTAAAAGATAGATATTTCTTACTTTTTGTGATAGTATTTGGAGATAACAAAAGAAAAAAAAAATTAAAAGTAATTGTATAGAAATATTTTTAAAATAACTTTTAGCAAAGTTACTTTGTTTTATATTTTTGTTATATCCAATTACTCAATTACTCGGAAGTGGCGAATCTAAAACCCAAAACCACGTGATTCCTTATGTAAATAAGACAAAAAAAATATAAAAGTGTAAAAAATACTAGCGGTGATGGGTCGGGTTGTATGACTAAAATATTTAAACATCAGTTCAATAGTTATAATAAAGTTCTTACAATTGAACCCTACGAGGTCTTATAGCTTGAAACATTGTCACAATTGCATCGTTACCAATACCTTTTAAAACATTTTTTTCAATATACGACACTAAACTATCACTCAAAAACTGATCACTCATTTTGTTGCATATATTAGTCTTTATCAACTTCATTGCTGAAAATACGCGTTCTACACTTGCTGTTGCTACGGGTAAGTTTCATAAGAAGGTAAATCTTAGGAAATATTATATGCTTCTTTTCTTCAACCATCTTTTTGGCAAGGTCTACAATACTCTTCAAATCATGAAATCGTTCATCTTCACGTACATCTTTAATGTAATTTCCAAGTTCCACTTCAAGAACTCGAAGATCGTATTCTGTTGGAAACTCTTCCGGATAAAGTGAAACCATTTTCATTATTTTTTCTAAATCAAAGGTTTTGAAAGATTCACTTGGGCACAAACAAGCAATACAAAGAAGTAAATTCGTGTTTGCTTCATTAAAGCGATGGTTCAGCTCTTGAAGTTGCATATCAATCACCTCCTTAAATACATCAACTTGATAATGGTGCAAGTTATTAACCTTAAAAATAATATATACCCATATATATTAATAACTAACGATAAAACACAATAAATCTATAAATCAATGTGGTAGTTGGTAATAAGAAACATTACTAACCTGTGAACCTTTACGACGACGGTATCCATTAAAATATTCATCTTCCAAATCCACAACTTTAACTTCGTTTTTAGCACAAAACAACATAACTTTCTCTAAAAGTGGTTTCCATCCTATATCCCTAATTTCTTGAATTGCTTTTTTTTGAACTACTAACTTGATTCATGGCATTTATGATATCTTGTCTTTTCTTTGTAGTATTATATTTAAATGATCTGTCACTCCCAAGATATCAATCATCAAATGTAGACAAAACACAAAATCAAACGATTTTAACCACTTTAGGATGCGAATTGTGTCACACCTCGAAACCGTTGGCGGAAACATTCTGGGGCAGAGGACGTCATGTATAGCATCACAACCAATGAATAACAACAATCATAGCAACACTACCATTACGGTGAATATTTGAATAAAAACGTTTACATCTGTTTGAAACTCAGTTTGAAATACATCCAATAGTTTTGCAAAATAAAACATAAAAATTCTAAATGCTTCGGTTCCTCGAAAATCCAGCAAGTACCTGTCTACTGATTTCCTGAGAACACAAGCAGTTTGAAAAATATCAGCATAAAGCTGGTGAGTTCATAAGCAGTATTTTGTAATGAAAACTTATTGATGAGCGAGTCGAGATGATTATGTAGTTTCAAGAAAATCCGATATTTTCTTTAGTGAAAAACATAGTGTGATCGATTTCATATACAACCATGAATTTTCGTTTCTGAAAATCGTATAGATATGCAAAATACTACTTCATGTGACTAGCTAAAACTAATCATGAAGTATACATATTTAAATATAAAATCGTAGCATAAATGATTCGGTTTTGAAAACCCTGGCTCGGCCAGTATGCATAGTGTGTTTAGTTCTATTTGGTATAAATAAAACTACTGAAGAAAACCAAGTTGGTAAACTATCGGTGATTTATACATAATATGAGTCGTATAACCATGCTTGATATGACTAGAGACCTTTCCAACGTTCTTCAGGCGTTGACGTTAAATGACATTTGTACATCTCAGGCGTGCCCGCCTAACTGTAGCTAGCAGTCCAGATGTGGGATTGTCAGTCTCGAATAGATCTATTCACAAATTTCACGCTCTCCCTCCAGGAGACTCTAGTTATACAGTGGTAGGATTTATCCCTATACACCTAAGGGTACATTAATGAAGTAGCGCCTCATAGTATCGTACAATCTAGTTTACATGTAATGCAGTAGCGTTCTACCGTAGTAAAAATCCGAATGTATACCGCGAATAATGATAAATTACAGTTATGAAAATCATGTTAAAGCAGTGATATAAACTGTAACCGGTTTCTGTTCCAGTGCATATGTTTAGTAGAGAAGTTTCTATGCTTGATAAGTTTTTAGAGAAATCCCAAACTATACCAATTATAGTTTGCATTTATAACGTAATGAATAACGTATCCGTCAAAACTATGTAATTTTTTAGTGGAAACGCCCCTTATGCTCAACATAGTACAAAAGGGAAATAAAGCATGAAGTTTGCATAAGTTTTTATGTATATTCCTGAAAACGTTTATGTTTAGCTTGTAAGAAAACATTTATGTTTAGCTTATAAGAAAACATTTATATTTAGCTTGTATCCCCCCCCCCCCCCCCGGAAAACCTTAAAAATACGGAAAAATATAGGGGTATGAACTCACTGTTGTTGCGTGGAGTTGTTGACTGAAAAGAAGATTCCTGAGTTGTTTCACGTGACACTTAACGAAATCCTATTATCAAATAAATACGTAGATGTATCTAAATTAGCGATTTCGATAAATAAAGTGTTAGAAAACACTTGAATTTGGTTGAGGAATATTACCGAGACTTGCTTGAATCGAAGAAATGGGTTTTCAGCCAAAAAGTACCACCAAAAAGGTGTTTACGGCCGTGAACACGAGTTTACGGTCGAGCTAGCGTTTACGGTTCCTGAAGACTCGGTGAGTTTACGACAGTAAACTCAAGAACAGAGTTTACGGTCTGAGAAGGTTGGGCCGTAACCTTGGAAAATGATGTTTGGATGCTGATTTCGACACGATAGGTGATTCTAGACGTTCCAAAGGGCTCCAAACAATGTTTTTCGACGTTTCCCGAAGTCTAAATGAGATTTTGTGAGTTTACGGTTGATGAATCTTAGAGAGAGGAGGAGAGAATGCGGCTAGAAATGTCCCAATGAAGTCGGAGGCATCATATTTATAAGGTGAAAGTGGGGTTCATTCGTCCTTGACTGTAAACAGGGTTTACGGTCATAAACGAGTTTACGGCCATAAACTAGTTTACGGTCGTAATCCCAATCTCAGACCAAAATGTTGATTTTTGAGATTTTCGGGTTTCCGCACGATTTTTGATTCCGACTCGTAAATAATTTAATTAAATATAACTAGATTATTTTAATAAACCAAAGAGTTTGATGGAAAAGTTAACACATTTGAATTTTTATTAACGGAATCGCGTAACGGAAACGGGACAAGTTTCGGGTTGTCACATCATCCCCCTGTTAGAGGGAATTTCGTCCCGAAATTCAAACCTAGAATACAAATCATGGATTAGGAAAGAGATGCGGATACTTCTGTTTCATCTGGTCTTCGTGCTCCCAAGTGAATCCAGGTCCTCGCTTGGCATTCCAGCGAACCTTCACTATCGGGATGCGACTTTGTTTCGTTCGTTTGACTTCTCGATCCATGATTTCGACAGATTCTTACACGAAGTTGAGGTTCTCGTTGATTTCAATCTTGTCGAGAGGAATCACAGGTGTCTCATCGGACAGACATTTCTTTAGGTTCGATATGTGGACAACAAGGTGAATGTTGCTAAGTTCTCGCGGTAGTAGTAGTTTGTATGCTACTGGACCGATCCTAGAAAGGATCTTGAATGGTCCAATGTACCTTGATTTTAGCTTTCCACGCTTTCCGAAGCGTATCATGCCTTTCCAGGGTGAGACCTTCAGAAGGACGCGGTCGCCAACCTGGAACTCCAAGGGTTTACGTCTCTTATCGGCGCAGCTCTTTTGTCTATCTCGTGAGGCTTTCAGTCGTTCTCGGATTTGTACAACCTTCTCAGTTGTCTCTTGGATGATTTCAGGGCCAGTGAGAGTACTGTCGAGGATTTGACCCCTGGCTAGCTGCGTGTCGCCCACCTCAGCCCAACACAAAGGGGATCTGCACTTGCAGCCATAAAGGGCTTCAAACGGCGCAGCCTTGATGCTGGTATGGTAGATGTTGTTGTAGGAAAATTCAACCAAAGGAAGATGAGTGTCCCATAACGCGCCGAAGTCAATGATGCAGGCTCTCAACATGTCTTCCAATGTCTGAATTGTCCTCTCACTCTGTCCATCAGTCTGCGGATGATAAGCCGTGCTCATATCCAATTTAGTTCCAAGAGCCTTCTGTAAAGACTTCCCGAACCTTGATGTAAACCTGCTATGTCGATCGGAGATAATGGATGCAGGTACACCATGAAGGCGAACTATCTCTTGAAGGTAGATCCATGTGAGTCTCTCCATCTTGAAGCTTTCTTTGATTGGCAGGAAGTGAGCGGACTTCGTCAACCGATCGAAAATTACCCAGATAGCATCGTGCCCACTCGGAGTTCTGGGTAACTTGGTGAAAAAAATCCATGGTTACCCTTTCCCACTTCCACTCAGGTATTTCTGGTTGTTGAAGTAAACCTAAGGGTTTTTGATATTCAACCTTCACCATGGCGCAGGTCAGGCACTTACCCACGAAGGTAGCAATCTTTGCTTTCATGTTTGGCCACCAACAGAGTTGTTTGAGATCCAGATACATCTTATCTGAACCCGAGTGAATGGAGTATTTAGTCTTGTGGGCCTCATTCATGACAACCTCTTGTAACCACCGAACTTTGGGGTCCGGATTCGGTTCATGAAATAGTACACTCCATCTCCTTTGATTTCCAAGTTCTTGTCCATTCCTCGCAAAGCTTCATCCGTCACGTTCTCGGGTTTTAAGGCTTCCTGCTGAGCCACCTTGATTTGCGCAGATATATGGGAATGGATGGTCATTGGTAGTTCCTTCACCTTACGCCCTGAATACTCCTTTCGACTGAGGGCGTCTGCTACCATGTTGGCCTTGCCGGAATGGTAGCGAATTTCGCACTCGTAGTCACTAAGTAGCTCGACTCATCGTCGTTGTCTCATGTTTAACTCCTTCTGATTAAAGATGTGCTACAAGCTCTTATGGTCGGTGAAGATAGTGCACTTGGTTCCGTAAAGATAGTGTCTCCAGATCTTTAACGTAAAGACCACTGCTCCCAACTCCAAATCATGAGTTGTGTAATTTACCTCGTGTGTTTTCAACTGTCTCAAGGCGTAGGCGATAACCTTTCCTCGTTGCATGAGCACACAGCCTAGGCCCTGATTGGATGCATCACAGTAGACCACGAAGTCTTCCGTCCCTTCGGGCAGGGACAAGATAGGTGCGCTGCACAGGGCCTGCTTCAATGTTTGAAATGCAGTGTCTTGCTTGGCTCCCCAACTAAAGGTTCCCCCTTTTGCATCAGGGTAGTTAAAGGCTTAGCGATTTTGGAGAAGTTCTGGATAGCCCGCGAGACCCAAGAATTGTCGGATTTATGTGGGTGTCTTCGGTGCAGACCAATTCTCAATCGCTTTGATCTTGGATGGGTCAGCATGTATCCCTTCCTTGCTAATCACGTGTCCAAGGAAATTCACCTTCCTGATCCAGAATTCGCACTTCGAAAATTTTGCATATAGCTTTTCAGCCCTTAAAGTTTCCAACACCCGCCTTAAGTGTTGTTTATGGTCGTCCTCACTCTGAGAATAGACAAGTATGTCGTCGATAAACACAATCACGAACTTGTCCACCCGATTCATTAGGTCCATGAATGTTGTCGGTGCGTTAGTTAGACCAAAGGGCATTACTACGAACTTGTAGTCTCCATAGCGAGTTCGAAATGCTGTTTTGGGCACATCATTCTCATGAACTCGCAACTGATGGTACCATGATCTTAGATCGATCTTTGAGAAATAACTGGATCCCTGCAGTTGGTCGAAGAGATCGTCGATCCTGGGTAAGGGATAACGGTTCTTGATCGTCAGCTTATTTAACTCTCGGTAGTCAATGCACATCCGAAAGGATCCATCTTTTTTTTTTCACAAATAAGATCGGAGCTCCCCAGGGTGAGGAACTCGGACTTATGAATCCTTTGCTGATCAGCTCATTGAGCTGACTGAATAATTCTTGCATCTCCGCTGGCGCTAAACGGTATGGAGATTTAGCTATAGGAGTAGCTCCGGGGATCAAGTCGATACGGAACTCGACTTGGCGATTGGGAGGGATTCCTATGAGATCTTCAGGGAAGACATAATGAAAGTTACAGAACTCGGGGATGCTCTTGAGGTCCCTAACTTTTCACGTTTCGTCGACAACATGATCTAGGAATGCATGGCACTCCTTCCGCAAATATTTATGGGCCTTGACGCACGAGATGATACGGAGGTTCGAACTGAGCATATCACCATAAATCATAAGGGTTTCACCAGAAGGAAGATTAAGGCGGATAGCTTTTTCGAAACAAAGAATATCAGCATGATTGGAGCTCAACCAGTCCATGACGATAATGATGTCGAAACTCTTGATGGACACAGGCATAAGGTCGATGGGAAAAGAATAATTGTCTAGAGTAAGAGTACAGTTTATGAATATGTCGTTAGTGCTCTCCTTCTTTCCGTTAGCTATCTCGACGGTAAATTTTTCGGTTATAGGTTGGGATTTACACTCGATTAGATGTTTGAATGAACGACTAACAAAACTCATCTCCGCACCAAAGTCGAAGATAATGCATGCATAAGAGTTGTCAAGGCGGAACGTACTCGTAACAACGGTAGGATCAACAACTGCTTCATTCTGGCCCATAGCCAAAACTCTCCCTATATTGCCACCAGTTGTTTCCTTGGGGCAGTTTCTCCTGTAGTGCCCAGCCTCTCCACATCCATAACAAGTTTGACCAACGCCCGCTCCCGGAGGTTGGTTGGTTGGTTGAGCCGGTGTCTTGCAGTATCGAGCTGTGTGCCCCTTCTTCCCACAGCTGTTGCAATTCAACTCACGGCAGAGTCCGTGATGATGGAAGTTACACTTGTTGTACAGGGGTAGTTTTCCAGCATAACCACCGGTAAGAGATTGGGTGGTTGGAACAGTTGTGGGAGCAGCAGCAGGAGCAGTAGCAGCATGAATTGTTACTATTTATGGCTTCTTGGAGGGCTCCTGCGAAGACTGACCCTTACGCTTGTTGCCAGACTTCTTCTTCTTCCTACTGCCATCCTTTTGGGGTTCAGGGACAGTTGTCACTTCATCCAGATCGATTCCATGATCGATCAGATTCTGTGCCAGATCCTTGGCGCTTTCGAATGTAGTTGGCCTAGCAGCCAAGACATTTCCTTTGGTGGGTTGCGTCAGTCCCCAGATGTACCTCTCGATTTTCTTGCTTTCTGGGGTGACCATTCCCAGACAGAGAAGAGCCAGATCACAAAATCTTGCGGTGTATGTAGCAATGTCAGAACCCTTCATCTTCAAGTTCCAGAGTTCGTGCTCCAACTTTTTTACTTCGCCCCTCGGGCAGTACTCCGCTAGCATGAGCTCCTTAAGTCTTTCCCAACCCATGGCATTAGCTACTAGCAGGGTTAGGGTTTTGACTCGACCATTCCACCAGGTCAAGGCTCTGTCGGTGAAGGTGTAGG
Source organism: Lactuca sativa (assembly GCF_002870075.4). Taxonomy (NCBI): domain Eukaryota; kingdom Viridiplantae; phylum Streptophyta; class Magnoliopsida; order Asterales; family Asteraceae; genus Lactuca; species Lactuca sativa. The sequence continues at coordinate 23,824,776 of NC_056626.2, forward strand.
CGGCAAACTTCACCTTGTTAGCCTTAGAAAAGACGCAAATTTCGAAGATGGATTCGATCTTCTCGAACCATCGAGTCAGGGCGATGACACCTCCATTTCCATCGAAGGACTTAGGTTTTGCAGTCATGAAGTCCTTGTAGGAACACTCCTTTTGATGTCCCTAACTTCCATCTTGTCTCTGGCAGTCGGTTCCACCTCCATCTCCCTCAGCGTTCACTTGTGCCATTGTTGTAGTCACGACGGCGGTAACTGCTGCCTGGAACATGATAGGGTCGAACTGAGGAGGTGGTGGTGGTGGCGGAGTGTCGTTGTTCCTTCTGACGGGTCTTGGTCGGGTAGGCATCTTTTTCTAGAAACAATCAGGAAGAAGAGGATGGTAAGTCCTCGAGATATAAAAACAAAATATATCTCATCCTGATAATGAAAGTATTCTACCGAGCGATAATCATAGAAAGGTTACTAATACAAGTAAGTTATTGCTTAAGGAAGGAGATGTAGCAATACTTAGAGTGAATCTGCATACTAAGTTTGGCTTTAGCGAAAATACACCTATAGTATTTTATGTGAGATGATTTTTGGTAAGTTTCAAGCCTACTGTAGCACCACAATCACCCCCAAACACATGTTGGTCATGTCTTGACTGAATATAGTTAATCAGGCTATATTCACCCTAGACATGATTACATAACTGCCCAGGTTTAACCGCAGCGTTCCAGCATCCATAATACTTTTGTTCAGTTCTACTAGTGACACGAATCTTGTTATGTATGCATACTCGTATACTTTTATAAACATACTTTATATTTTGAAAGTATACTTTTAGTGTAGAGCACTTAGGCCCCTTAGTGTTTATAGTTGTATACCACATAAGGTTCGGTATACTAGTTCGCTATAAACACGGGCTCTGATACCAATCTGTCACACCCCGAAACCGTTGGCGGAAACATTCCGGAGCGGAGGACGTCATGTATAGCATCACAACCAATGAATAACAGCAATCATAGCAACACTACCATTACGGTGAATATTTGAATAAAAACGTTTACATCTGTTTGAAACTCAGTTTGAAATACATCCAATAGTTTTGCAAAATAAAACTTAAAAACTCTAAATGCTTCGGTTCCTCGAAAATCCAGCAAGTACCTGTCTACTGATTTCCTGAGAATGCAAGCAGTTTGAAAAATATCAGCATAAAGCTGGTGAGTTCATAAGCAGTATTTTGTAATGAAAACTTATTGATGAGCGAGCCGAGATGATTATGTAGTTTCAAGAAAATCCGATATTTTCTTTAGTGAAAAACGTAGTGTGATCGATTTCGTATACAACCATGAATGTTCGTTTCTGAAAATCGTATTGATATGCAAAATACTACTTCATGTGACTAGCTAAAACTAATCATGAAGTATACGTATTTAAATATAAAATCGTAGCATAAATGATTCGGTTTTGAAAACCGTGACTCGGCCAGTATGCATAGTGTGTTTAGTTCTATTTGGTATAAATAAAATTACTGAAAAAAAATCAGGTTGGTAAACTATCGGTGATTTATACATAATGTGAGTCGTACAACCATGCTTGATATGACTAGAGACCTTTCCAACGTTCTTCAGGCGTTGACATTAAATGACATTTGTACATCTCAGGCGTGCCTGCCTAACTGTAGCTAGCAGTCCAGATGTGGGATTGTCAGTCCCGAATAGATCTATTCACAAATTTCACGCTCTCCCTCCAGGAGACTCTGGTTATACACTGGTATGATTTATCCCTATACACCTAAGGGTATAGTAATGAAGTAGCGCCTCATAGTATCGTACAATCTAGTTTACATGTAATGCAGTAGCATTCTACCGTAGTAAAAATCCGAATGTATACCGCGAATAATGATAAATTACAGTTATGAAAATCATGTTAAAGCAGTGATATAAACTGTAACCGGTTTCTGTTCCAGTGCATATGTTTAGTAGAGAAGTTTCTATGCTTGATAAGTTTTTAGAGAAATCCCAAACTATACCGATTATAGTTTGCATGTATAACGTAATGAATAACGTATCCGTCAAAACTATGCAAATTTTTAGTGGAAACGCCCCTTATGCTCAACATAGTAAAAAAGGGAAATATAGCATGAAGTCTGCATAAGTTTTTATGTATATTCCTGAAAACGTTTATGTTTAGCTTGTAAGAAAACATTTATGTTTAGCTTATAAGAAAACATTTATATTTAGCTTGTATCCCCCCCCCCCCTGAAAACCTTAAAAATACGGAAAAATATAGGGGTATGAACTCACTGTTGTTGCGTGGAGTTGTTGACTGAAAAGAAGATTCCTGAGTTGTTTCACGTGACACTTAACGAAATCCTATTATCAAATAAATACGTATATGTATCTAAATTAGCGATTTCGATAAATAAAGTGTTAGAAAACACTTGAATTTGGTTGAGGAATGTTATCGAGACTTGCTTGAATCGAAGAAATGGGTTTTCAGCCAAAAAGTACCACCAAAAAGGTGTTTACGGCCGTGAACACGAGTTTATGGTTGAGCTAGCGTTTACGGTTCCTGAAGACTTGGCGAGTTTACGACCGTAAACTCAAGAACAGAGTTTACGGTCTGAAAAGGTTGGGCCGTAACCTTGGAAAATGATGTTTGGATGCTGATTTCGACGCGATAGGTGATTCCAGACGTTCCAAAGGGCTCCAAACAGTGTTTTTCGACGTTTCCCGAAGTCTAAATGAGATTTTGTGAGTTTACGGTTGCTGAATCTTAGAGAGAGGAGGAGAGAATGCGGCTAGAAACGTCCCAATGAAGTCGGAGGCATCGTATTTATAGGGTGAAAGTGGGGTCCATTCGTCCTTGACCGTAAACAGGGTTTACGGTCGTAAACGAGTCTCAGACCAAAATGTTGATTTTTGAGATTTTCGGGTTTCCGTGCGGTTTTTTATTCCGACTCGTAAATAATTTAATTAAATATAACTAGATTATTTTAATAAACCAAAGAGTTTGACGGAAAAGTTAACAAATTTGAATTTTTATTAACGGAAACGGGACAAGTTTCGGGTTGTCACAAATTGCTTCAGCTCTACGATCACTATCACTATCAAATTCAACAAGGTCTTCAAGTACATCACAAATGGAAACATATATGGTTTGGATATTTAATAAAGATGCAAAATGAGAACCCCATCGAGTATCAAACGGTCGTTTAATATCGACTTCTTGATTCAAACCAGTACCACTCTCAAGCTCACCTAAAATAAACCACATAAAAATTAATTGTTCGAATAATTAGTATAAACAAATGAAAATAATCCAAATAAACCATACCTTCAGCTAATGCTTCCATAACTTTATCTGCTTGTTTTTTTCTTAACTTAGCTCGTCGTTTGTAAGAAGATCCAATAATATTTAACAGCCGAGAAACCACATAAAAAAATCATTAACCGTCTTGTGATTCTTTGCAACAAACACTAGGGCTAACTGTAATTGGTGAGCAAAACAATGAACAAAGTGTGCCGATTTTGTTTCATTCATAATCAAAGTCTTCAATCCATTGAATGCACCACTCATATTACTAGCACGATCATAGCATTGTCCTCTAATCCTACTAGGACTCAAATTCTGTTTTGGAAGCATATCATAAATGGTAGCCTTTAGTGACAAAGCTGAAGTGTCATTAACATTTCTAAGGCCAACAAACCTTTCTACAATTTCACCTTTTCTATTGACAAACCGCAAAACCAATGCCATTTGTTCTTTACATGACACATCACATGCCTTGTCTACTAAAATTGAAAAAAAAAATCATTTCCAAGCTCTCCCATAATAACATTTAAAATTACATCTAAACATGCTTGCACAATATCTTTCTAGATTCCACCGCATTTCATTTGATCATTTTTTGGGGCATTCTTTAACACAAAACGATCTACAACATCACATCGATCGGCTAACCATTGTAATAGTTTAAGAAAGTTACCTTTTTTATCTGAGTCTTCCTTCTACTTATGACCACGAAATGCTAAACCTTGTCGGAGTAGGAACCTAACATAGTCAATTGAAGCATTCAAACGAGTACGGTATTTTTTTTCTTGTAAAGTAGTTTGTTTCACAAAAGCAGACGTGATGGATTGTCTTTGGTTCATCAAACTTTGACACTTTTGGACAGCAATAGTGTGTGGAGTTCCTTCTTTGTGTTTATATATTCCTGATTTCCTATTCCAAGCTTTAAATCCAGATTTCACAAAGTGACATGATCCACTTTGATTTGGTATACTTGATTTGAATAGATAACAACACAAACAGAATGCATCATCTTCTTTTATACTACATTCTAACAAATATTTATTATCATCAAACCAAGATAGAATAAATCTTCGAGGTTTACCTCCAAAATCACGTGTTGGAAACTTATGATTTAGAGGTTGGAAAGGCCCTTTTTGCAAGTATGCTCTTTTAATTTCATATCTTTGGTTTACATGATAAAAATCTATACTTGGTCATTCAAATGGATCAACAGGTAGTGCATTTAAATCAACCTTCTTATACTTATGTTGTTGTTCACCATCTTCTTTCTTTTTATAAAACTTATGCAAAGACATTCTTGAATGTTGATGCTTTATTCTGAAATTGAATTATGAAATTGAATGCTATAAAAAGTACCAAACTAATAAGTAATAACCATTATCAATTTATCATTTATCAATCTTTTGTTATCAAATAGAGTAATAGACAAATCACAAAATCAAGACAATAACAATATAACATAAAAATCAAGAAATTAGTAGTTGAACAAACAATGTTTTTATATCAAATACACAAAGAATTCTCAAAACTGTTAACACTTAACAAAAACAAATTAAGAATTCTGCAATCTAATCAGTGATTTAGTGATAATGTAATATAAATCATGAAATCATACAAATATACAATCATTAATCAAACAAAAGCGTTTTGATTTTGAACAAGAAAAAGCAAAGAATTCTTATTTCTGAAATTGTAATGTAATACAAACCTCAATTCGGCAATTCCTTAAACCTGAACAACAAATAGCAGTTGATCGATGGAGTGATGGCCTATGGAGTGTGGCCGATCAAAAATTTCCGATAGCCGATAGTCGATATGCTGCTACCATCGGACGGGAAGACGAGGACGACGGCAGGGACGATGTCACGAACTCACGATGATGAATGATCGATTCCAATTTTCCAAACGCAAGGAGTCTGCAATCTGCGACTCTGCCTCTTTTCCGTTTCTTTTTTGAAAAAAATAAAAATAAAATAATTGATCAATTGGATTGGGCTACAACTTAATAGATAATGGGAAAAAGATATGGGCATCTAATATATAAAAAAAAAAAAAAAAAAAGATGTGGGCTTTGATGTCACAGGTAGGTTTTTTATAAAAAAAAAAAGGTGGATCCTTATTTTTTTATAAATAATTCATATATAAAATAAAAAAAAGGTAGGTTCTAGGACCTACCTTCACTCTTACTACCTATGCCCCTGATACTCGCCAACCTTGACGGTGGATAATTCGGACGGTTGCTCGGGGCTCATGTTTTAGGAGAAGTATTTTCTTTATATTAGTTGTTTTTTAATGTTTTAACTATATTTGTGTTTTTTAATATTAATAGTAAATTTTATAATTGTTATCTATTTTCAATTTAATTTTTATTGTATTTATAACTTTGGAGACCTGTGTCCATTATATCTTTGGACCGGCCATGATGCTCATCATCAATAAAGTTAACGTCGATGACAATATATATATATATATATATATATATATATATATATATATATATATATATATATATATATATATATAAGGTTTGCTATTATTATTTTTTTGATCGACAAATCTAATCTACTTCTAATTTCACCTATTTATCAAACGAGACTTAAACCATCAACCTTATAGAAAGAATGCAACACCTAGGTTTGCTATTATTTATTTTAAAAAACATCTTTTAGAATAAAAAATTACTAATAAACATATTACTTTTGCAAATGCTTTAAATATTTTCAACTAATATTAAACAAAATATACAATAATAAACATAATGGTTCATTTCGGACCAACTTTATGTAATATTAAAAGTATATTTTAAGACAAAAAAATACATTTTTGACTCAAGTTTCAGACTCGATATTTCGGATTCTAGACAAAAAAGAACTGAAATTTCAAGAACATGTCTGAATCTTATTGAATAAATCTAAAATTTGAAAAAATGTTTCATTTTTAATAAAAAATTGTAACATTCCCAAAATTTCAGAGAAAATTTTCAATATATTCATTCCATTCATACGATAATCATATCAAAACAGTCGAGAGTATATCATAGTAAATGTTATCAGAGTACAAAATCCCAAAATCACGTGATACGGAAAAACATAGGTAGATGCAGTTGGATGAGGTTAGGTTGTTCCCCTTCGAGCTGGAAGTACCTGAAACATAAACTGAAAACATAAGCACAAAGCTTGGTAATTCCCCCAAAATAATATCTACCATACATATATAACAATCAAAACATATTGGGTCTATTTCACCCCTTCGGTATCTTTCAATCAGTATTGGGTCTATTTCACCCCCTTCGGTATCTTTCAATCGATACTGGGTCTATTTTACCCCCTTTTGTATTTTTTAACCGGTACCGGGTCTATTTCACCCCTATCACCAACACATATATTCATAACAATAAGAGTCACAAAGACATGCATAACATGTAATTGTTACGAAAACAATCATCATACTACAAACATAATCTAGTGGGCCGATATTGGTGTCTTCGACCTACGAATACAGTGAATGAAACTCACCTCAAATTGAAGATATCAAATCACACTCGGGTTGTTGGCTCACGAAATCCTCTCACTAAATCACAAGTAAAGAGACCCTAATTAGAAATTGGGTCAATAATCCAACCCATAAGCCCAAACCCTAGCTAAATCCTGACTTTAAGGGCCCCAGGCTGGTTACTCCTTGCCTTATTGGGCCTACCTCACCAAAGCCTAAATCCAAACTACCCCAAAAGGCATTCTAAGTCCAACTAAAAAGAACCCTAAGGCCTAATGTCACACCCCGATTCTTAGGTATTATTTAAATAAGATTTATTAGGTTAAGCTCTACTCGACGAGTTGGTTGCCCTACTCATCGAGTAGCAGCAGGGTGGGATTGCGTGCTAAGTGACCTACTCGACGAGTCCATATCAGGACTCGACGAGTAGGAGCTGGCAGATGAAACCCTAAATCCCAAGGTTTGCACCCTATTTAAAGGAGCCTTAGCCTCCCTTGGGCCTCTTTACGGTTCTAGAGAGTCCGTGAGAACCCTAATACGCGTGTGTATGTGTGTGCCCTTTGTGTGATTGAAGCTTGAAAAGAGGATCTTTGGAGGGAGAAGGCTTGGAGGAGAAGGAGATTGGAGCAAGTAAAGTGTGGGAATCAACACCTATCTCAGTTATCATCTTCTGGAGGTAACCAAATCGCCTTTTTCCTTGTGGATCTCTTCTATTGGTTGAGTTTTAGGGTTTTTGTGGGAATATTAAGTTGGAAAGAGGAGCTATGGGCTAAATCTGAGGTTGTAACTTCAGATCTGGACCCTCCTTGGATTCTAGAAGCATAAAGTTTCCGTTTTGGTCATGATTAAGTTCCCTCTTGAGCATGAAGCTCCATTAAGAACTTAAAATAGGCATTTAGAGCATTTATAGCCATGCATGCACGTAAAGTTTGCAACTTTATGTGATAAGCATGCCCTAGAAGTTTGGATCTGTGATTTGGAGCCACTGCATGGCTCAAAGCAAGTCTGTATGGAAAAAGGACTGAATGGACTCGGCGAGTCACATGAAGATGGTCGTGAACTCGACGAGTTGGATAAACAACTCGGCCATTCCGATGAAGATTACCATAAGACTTGACGAGTTGAACAACAACTCGGCGAGTCAGATGAGTTTTCCCTAGGATATGTATGTGTGTGTATCCGTCAAGTTGCAAGGAGGGAACTCGAAGGGTGGCCTAGAATCAAAGGAACTCGACGAGTCACCCCCGATGACTCGGCGAGTTGGAATGCGCTTCAAGGAACTCGGCGAGTAGTCGAGGGTACTCGGCGAGTTGGGGGTCAACATGGACTGTTGACCTTGACTGAGGACTTTGACTTTGACTAGGGGTTGACTAGTGGGTTATGGAGTACCTTATAAGGTTAAGGACTTATGAGTATATTGTACTATAATCATAGATGGTGGAGCCCATGTCAAGTGATCCGAGAGTTGGAGTTTATCTTCCGAGTCGACATCTGCAAGGTGAGTTATCCTCATTATATCGATAGGGTCTACGACACCAAGGTCGGCCCTTTAGTTGTTATTGTTATGGTATGCTACATGTGGTTATGATCTGTTATATCAGAATCAGGGTAGACAGTATGTTATGCTCTTATGATCCGTAAGGATTGGTATGTTAGTGACCTGCTAGGTCGGTACTCTAATTACGAGAGAATTTTATGATTGATGATCCGTGAGATAAATATGTTTCATGTTTGTGTATTCCAGTATATGATAGTTATGCACACATGGTTATTTGCTTGTTGGTTGGGTTGAGGCGGTCCTGCTTTGTGCTGAAGGCCAACATACCCTATGAGTGGTTCGGGGAGACTGCAGGCCCACGTGGCGGACGAGTCATGCTGAAGGCTCAGGATAGATTCAGACAGACTGTAGGCCCAGTAGGGCAGTCCTGTCAGGCCGATGGCCCAGTATGCATGTTGATTGATTGATTGTTACTGATATGGCATTGTCAGCGTGGTATTGGTATTTTGGGGGTAGCTCACTAACCCTCGGGCTTACAATTTTCTGTTTATTGTTTCAGGTACTTCAGGAGATCATGGCAAGGCGAAGGCGTGACCGTACCGCTCCTCATCCTTATGTTATGATTTTGGGACACTCTGATGGATATTGATATGAAAACATTTTTGTAAACGATGTTATTTGATTTTTAATTATGATTGAAAAAGTTTAAATTTGGCGTAAAATTTATGGATGTTACAAGTTGGTATCAGAGCCTTGGTTTGAGTGAATTGGAGGAACACTCGTGTGAATCCAGTCTCAAATCAAGGAGATTTTTGAAAGTAAGTTTTAAAAAGGTTTTTTTTTTCAAAATAAAGGATGGAGGGTGCAGACTACTAGAAAAACAACCTTTTACGACGCTCATTGCACGTCGTAAAAGGCTCAGACGACGCGCAAATGCGCATCAAGGAAGGCCCTGTCATAAAGATAGACGACGCACTTTTGCGCGTCGTCTATAGACGACGTGCATTTACGACGCTCAATTACGACGCGCAATTACGACACGCAATTACGACGCGCGTTTACGACACGCAATGCGTATCAAGGAAGGCCCTGTCATAACGGAAGACGACACGCATTCGCGTGCCGTAACCTTACGACGCGTGTGTTAATGACACGCAATGCGTATCAAGAAAGCCCCTGTCAAGAAAGGTCATGTCATAAATGAAGATGACACACATTTTTGCGTATCATAATTTTAAATGTTTAAAAAAAATATTATTTATAGATTTACTAATTTTCAAATTAAATAATACATTAAAAATCTCATAATACAAAATAAAATACCATAAATAACAAAGATAATTCATTTCACTAATATGTCAAATACAAATAATTATTCCAATAGTGAGTAAATGTTATAAAAAAATAAACTCATTTATATACAATTGCATCATCTAGCTTACTATGTGCCAACAACTCTCAGTGTGGCTTCAATTTTGACATCTGTAATGTCATTGATCTTCATAGACTTATCAAGTATTACTTCAACCTAGTGTATAAAAACAAAAGAATTCCACCATTATACAACTCTTCTTACTTTAAAAGATCACGAAATTATTGAAGGCGACAAATCAGTTGTGAAGATGTTAAGTACCTTTAAATCTACATAGGTAGAACTTTCGGCTAAACTTGATCTGAAGAAATAATTTGCAATGAATACCTTAACACATGCAGACAACATAAGTTTGTGTGAAAGAATAGAATTAAACACTTTAGCTGATGTAAGAAAAGTCAAAAATCTTTGGCTTGGATAAAAGGAGCACATCTCTATGGATGCCAGACAACCACCAATGATTGAATGTCACAAACTTGAGTTCAGCAAGAATAAGATTCTTGACTGCAGGGTGCAAATCAAAGCATAAATACAACAAGCAATAGATAAGCATAACATTAGATTTATATAAACCATGGAACAACATACATCAACTAGTATTAACTAATGTGATTCCAGACTTCTACATAGCCCCTGGATATTTAAGCATAACAATGATCCACTCCAAATTTTCACGTATCATCTTTGTTGTATTAGCAGCTATATGAAAAGCATTGTTTCCGTCATCACTATAAACTGTCAAATCAATAGAAAAACCTTTTATCATTTCAAAATGAACATGTAAGGTAGATATAAAGTACTATGATTCATCACGCTAGATAAAAACCATTAAATTAATTGAAAATCGTATACTAGAAATTAGGAAACATGATACCTCTGCCAGTATGAGCTCCTTTACTTCTTTTATTGGAACCTTGAGAAGACTTTGAAGCTTTTGCATCAGAAAATTCAAAATTTCTTCTTAGCGTACTTAAATTATGCCCTTCTATGCCACTACAAGCTTCCCGTATATAATCTAAATGTTTGTTTTGTTTTTTATCAACTCGTACTTTTTTCCCTTGCGATCCTTTTCGATCATATAACACATAACCCACATTTAATCTTTCTTTACTCTTATCCCTAGGAAAATATGTATTATCAGCTTCCATGTTACCTTCTATATCCTCACTATAACCACTACCCATATCTGACTCGACATACTGTGTCCAAAAGAAAAGGTAAATCAGTCTCTCGAGTCTCATCTTTCTAGATGTTGTTTAAAAATAACATATATATATATATATATATATATATATATATATATATATATAAATCACACATACCATTCTTTCAGCGCTCTGAGAAGGTGATGACATTAGACTGGAAGCTCTTCTATTTGGAGAACTACCTTTCTTTGAAGCTTCTGCCAATGCCATTGCTATACTATTAGCAACATCTTCATCATCATCTGCCTTGGGTTTTATTATCCCTTTCCTTGTTGGCAAAAAAGACTTTTCACCATTGACATACTCGTGAGAATGTGAGACAGGGAAACGAGGTGTCCTTTTTCCAACAACACGAGGTCTTCCTAAAAAATTTAAAAAGAAACAATTTCACAATTTACACCTGTCAAAATGATTAAAAGTTAAAACAACAATCATATACCACCAGAGCGCTTCTTCTTTGTTAAAGACATGCAACCATAATCTGACAAAACTGCCCCTGGATGCAAATGAATACGATCAACAGAACCTTTATGTATGATCTCATGAACTTTGCGCTGCAAGTGTTTTTATGGCTTTCGGGATGTTCCCTCACCATCATTTTTTTCTTGTTCACTATCTCTATCTTCCTGAATAATCAAAAGTCAAAACAAAACGACTTGATGAGCTTAACGGGTTAAGCAGTTAATATGAACAACAGATTAACTAAATGGGTTAAGCCAAAAAAAACTGGCTTAAAGTATTGAGACACCAACCATTTACCCATTCGCCCTTCCTTTTTTTTCCACCCAACTCCTCTCTCGTTAAAATTGATGAATAAGGGTAAAATGGTCATTTAGTCTCATTAAGATGGTTTATTCAGTATAGAAAAGATAAAAACCTTATCTATACAATACTATATCCAAATAGACATCCATTTTGCCGATACAATGCTTAATGGGAAGAAAAAGAAACAGCCCCTTAGATGGCAGGTTAGATAAAAATCATAAAAATACACACCCGCATCTCATGTTAATAAAATGGCTGCTTCTTTTTTATCTTCTTGCTTTTAATTTATTGATTTTTCATGATTTGCTGAAACTTGTATTCAATAAAAACGGTTTCAGAGACCTGAAGCCACATAAAAATGCATATGGTATTTGAACATTAGATGTCAATCACAAGTTTCTGATTAATCAACAAAGTGTAGAAAAAGTCATCCTTGACAACAACTTTTATATTGTATTTGAACATTTGTTGAAAACAACTTTTATATGTCAATCACAGGTTTCTGATTAATCAACAGGTTTCTGAAGAATCAACAAAGTGTAGAAAAAAATGCATAAACTACCTTCTGTTGTTTTTATTCCCTTTTAAAGATACTCAGAGTTGACTTCCTTGACAACAACTTTTGTATTACCAAGGATAAGGGCAATTGCTATTCTAGACCCCCATTAAACCTCCACCAATCATAACAACTTTCTTCACACTTCTTGGCTTTAAACCAACATCAGTAACTTTAGGTACCTGTAAATGTAAAATCAAAGAAAACCAAGTTTAGATTTGTAGAAATTTTGATATTTTAGAAAAAAAAAAGAGAAAAAGGTTTAAATTACCTTTGAGATTGCACGTTGTGCAAAGAATATATAAACAAGAATGACTTAACAAAGAAAGTTAGAAAAAGAAGGCTTTTCATGTCAAGTTTCAACCTTTTTATAGCTGTGCCCTCATCCCCTCATTTATGTTTTTCCTTTTCCTTTTTCCTCAAATGTGTTTTCAATTTCTCATATATTTTTAAACATGATTCATTCAGCCATACCTCTAAAGCATGGCATAACTCCAAGAGAGAGTTCAGGTAAGCCAAGATGAGCTCTTGGAGCTGCAACACACGCATGGCATCCCTACATTAATCAAATACATTAATACACATTTACAATAACTATTTTTTGTAAATAATTTGATTCATAAAAACTACAAACCATGGTTGGATTGGAGTGCTTGCTGTAGAACTTGCACTGCCATTTTGAGGTATAAACAGTTAAAAACAAAGAATGAAAGGGAGATGAAGGAGACAATCCCAATCTATTAGGTATAAACAGTTCTTTTTTTGTTGATTGGTTTAATTGAGGCAATCCATCAAACACTTGGTATGCATTTTGAATAAAGAGAAACCATGAGACAGCTATTATCACTTACATACTTCCAACTTACAACCCACTCCATCAAAAACAATCATGTTAGAAATTAAAAGAAATAGATTGTATGGTATGTAATCAGATTTAACAAGACTAATTTATTATATCAAGAACAAAGTCAAACAATCTTGATATGAATAAATGGAATAAATATTACCTAGCATAAATAATCCCAATGTGGTTCATATGTTTGACCATTTTCATAATGAAATATTTGCATAGCTTCTCCATTTTCAATAGGTAGAAATGTCCAAGCAGAAATCCTTGATTCAATTCCAGCAACAACTTTATCCTTCAAATCAAAGATCAAACATTACATATATTGTTTAGAATTCTTCATTGATGTTACATATGTTTAGGTTTGATTATGAACAGGATCACAGATGAATCGGTTTACCTGAGCTTTGTTGAGAAACTGTCTCTAATTGGGGACCATTGATGCCTGATCCTTGTTTGTCTTGATCCACATTCTCGCTTCCATGCTGTAAATCATCTATCTTCTAGACTATGGTCTCGTCAGATTCATCATTTTCTAGGTAAACGATTCCATCTCCTTCTCCTTGCTTCCCTTTACCAACATCCTCACTTACTAGCGGTAAATCCTCTGTGACCTTATCTCCACCTGCGTCTGGTTCACCGCCCTAATTTATCACGTTATTCACATCACCTACTACAGAATTCTCCAAAACGACTTCCACCTTGATCATTGATTCGGAAGAAACAGCAGGAGATGTAGTTGATATGCCATCAATTTTATCAAATTTTTTTCACCTTATAGCCGTCTTCAGAGGAGGCATGTCTGATTTGTATATGACCCAACTTCAATGACTTGTTTGGCGGGACGAGGGTTAGGGTTCTTGTAGCTATTAAAGGGGATTAAAGTACCGATCGATCAACACACAGAGAGAGAGAGAGAGAGAGAGAGAGAAAGAGAGAGGGAGAGAGAGAGAGAGAGAGAGATAGAGAGATAAAGGAGGCATGTCTGATTTGGTAACTTTTTTGAAGAAGACTATTGTTTAGGGCTATCAGTAGCACCGTCGACTTTGCTACCACAATGTAATAAACAAATCGCCTTTGAAGGCCCTTCATCATCTTGCACTGCCCTTACTTCCTCCAGTGACAATTTCGAACTCGACAGGGAGAGGCAATTAGTCGACTCATCTCGCTGACAATGAAGGTTGCCGATGAGGAATGGAAATCGTTTTGAATTATAGGGTTTGTAAACGTGGGGAGTCGTTGTAGATGGAGTAGGGTAGAGGTGAAGAGGAGTGAGCGGGGTACTTCAAAATTTTGGGGGATTTTCCCCCTTTAGCTATTAATGAAGGATCAGACTCTCGTTCTTACAACACAGAACGAAGCCAACATAAAACCATGTTTCTGGAGGTGGCGGCTGCTAGGTTTTACAGAGAGAAGGAGGGGAGAAAATGAAGGTCATTGGCAAGTGGAGAGGAATGAATGAGCGGGTCCTCCAAAATTTTGGGGATTTTTGTCGATCGATCATTTCCCGCCTAAAAGGTGTGTTTCATTAAAAATTTATAAAGCGACATACTTACATGACGAACATTTTATAAAAGGCGCCCTCTGCATTTCCTTTTTTTTCTTTTCTAACACTAATTTTAGGGCACGCACAAATGCGTGTCTTCTATCATTCAAATTTTGCAAAACTGACACTATTTTTTAGGGCACCCACAAATGCGCGCCCTCTATTGGCGAGTGTCATTGTTTGCGCGTCATTAAAGGCCAGTTTTCTAGTAGTGAGAGGGTACGATCATCTGGAGCCAGTAAGTAAACCCCAGAATACCATACAGTTATTTGATATTTTGATATGTTAGGACAGCATGCTAGTGCTAGACTAGGGATCTTTAGGGATCGCATGGTAGATTTGCCTGTTTATATGATGCCTATTAGCAAAGGGTTTCTTGTGTATGGAATTGACATCATAACTGTAGATGTTTAGTGTATGCATCACCGTTGTGCATGATAAAGACCTTATAGCGTGAGAATGTTGATTCGGCCTTCTGGTAGGAATGGATATTCGAAGTCTATTGGGTCCAGCGTTATGTGCAGCTAGCATGCACTAGCGCTGCAGGGGATGATGGAAGTTTCATGGGTATGTGAGTCATGAGAAGTGGTGAGACTAGATGCGAGATAGTTGGTATTCCTCTAGAAGTAAGGGTTGAGCGCATTTCTATGTTGATGATATTGTTAGGGCGTTGTGGTGATACTTGAGACAAATATGGGTAGATGTGTAAGGTAGTATGGGCCCGTACTACTGAAAGCACAAGACCCGTACGCGTAGCAAGGAAATCAGAACCCCTAGGGTTTGTGGGTTTTGGTCTCCCGACATTATGTGGTTTATCTGATGTCTTGAGTGTACCTTTCAGTATGGTGGTGATGAGACGTTTTGCTGCTGGGTCCGGATCAGGGTGAGGCTCGGGAAACGGAGGGTCAGAGGTGCCGGTAGCACCTGAGCCCGTGGTTTAGATAGGGACTGAGGAGCTGGATGCCAGCATCCGAGAGATTCTGCACGATGAGGTCGCTGCGGCTTTCCGAGCGCATCTACCAGAGATGTTTGGGTCGATCAAGACCGCGATGGTTGAGTATTTTGATGAGCGATATGCAGCTCTTGCAGAGAGAACAGCCACTGCAGCCACTTCGGCTGTAACTACGGAAAGGGTTGGAGGAGGAGCCAACAGGGCTTTCCAATATCGGGACTTCGATAATACGAAGCCCACGACGTTTGATGGTACGCAGGATGCGATCAGGGCTATGAGGTGGTTATCTGACGTGGAGGGATGCTTCTTTACGTGTTCATGTCCCGCTGACCAGAAGGTCAGGTGTGCCTTGAACCTGCTGAGGCTTGGTGCAAAGGACTGGTAGAGGTTGACGACAGGTTCATATTCTGATGATCAGCGGGCTGCTATTACTTGGGAGCAGTTCCGGGATATGTTTCGCACCCGCTACGTTCTGCGCGTGGAACGGGAGCGGCTTGCTCAGGAGTTTTTGACATTGAGACAGGATAGGGAGTTTGTGATGGAGATTACGCGGATGTTCACTAAGAGGGCTATGTTTTGCCCGGAGTTTGCGTCAGAGCAGTCTCAGATGAATCGTTATCTGAGTATGTTCAAGACGGATATACGGCAGTTTGTGGCTACACAACGTTGTGATACCCTCCTAGATCTGCAGGAAGCCACAAGGCGGCGTGAGTTAGAGATAGAGCAGCAGCTGAAGGAGTAGCGTCAGGCACCGACACAGTCTCAGCCGGCGCCTAAGCGGTCTAAGACCACTGATACATGGTCTGGGGGTCAGCAGAGTCGCACTTGTGGAAAGTGTGGCAGGATTCATTCGAGAGTTTGTAGAGCAGGTGGTGGGTGCCACAAATGTGGCAAGGAGGGGCACTATGCCAGGGACTTCCGTCAGTCCGCTCCTCCCGCATATATGAGGATTTGTTACCATTGTCATTAGGTTGGTCATGTAAAGACCAACTTTCCGCAGCTCGCTGCCAAGTCGGCGCAGGGTTCCGCACCAACTACTGTGAGGATTGGAGATGGGAGGCCAATCAAGGTGGAGCCTTTGAAGGCTCAGGGTCGCGCCTTCCAGCTCACGGTCGAAGAGGCCAAGGCAGCACCGGATGTGGTTGTTGGTACGTTTCTATTCTCTGTCTCAGTTATTGTATTTGTGTTATGCTTATTGATTGTACCTATGGTTAGGTACGTTTTTAGTGAACTCTTTGCCCGCTTTGGTAGTATTTGACTCGGGGGGAGACTCGGTCGTTTGTATCTCCAACCTTCTTTAGAGGGTTCAGTGTGCCGATAGATGATCTTGAGTGTCCGTTGCGAGTTTCGATCGCCAATGAGCACGGGTGTGCCAGTTATTTGGCGTATGTGGTAGATACACGGGTTAGAGAGCAGCTCTCAGTTTCAGAGGTCCTGGTGATTAGAGAGTTTGCTGATGTGTTTCCGGAGGAGTTACCCGGAATGCCTCCGGTGAGGCAGGTTGAGTTCAGGATTGATCTAGTGCCAAGTGCGGCCCCTATCGCCAAGGCGTCGTACCGTTTGGCACCGCCCGAGATGCAGTAGCTATCATCTCAGTAATAGGAGTTGCTGGGTAAGTGATATGTGTATTTTTATATGTATTTTTATGCACTTTATCTTAATATTTTGGCCTTATTTATTCTATTTTAGAACTAAAAAGTACTCATAATGCTTTGAATTATGTTTTGCAGCTATTCGTTGCCGATAAAGCACAAAAGAAAAGACTGAAGCGGAAACCGGACTTCGAAGCTTAAAGGAATTAAATGGCTGAATTAGAGGATTACGCCCCGCGTCCATAACCGTTACGCGCCACGTAACGACCAGAGTGAAGTACGCCCCGCGTACCGACTTGCACCGGATATGTTCAATCGCGTGATTATCCTTAGTACGCCCCGCGTAATCCTATGAACGCCCAGCGTACTTAGGTCGGCTACAAAGATTATAAAAGTCGATTTTCAGCTAACCAGGAGGGGGGATTCGACTTCCAACTTAGTTTAGTCGATATTAAACTTCTGTAAAGCCGTTTTGAGGGTTTAGTAGGCGGCCGGAAGGCCGTTAAGCTAACGGGAGCGGAGATCGGAAGGGTTGGAGAGTAGATACGTGTCGGTAATCATATGGATTGCTAACGTGACCATGTTTAGCATTCCATTGTGGTACTTTTCTGTATTTAGTTTCTGATTTGGGTGTAAAAACCTTTTACTTTGTGTTTATGATTGAATGAAGCTTTGATTATTAGACTAATTGCTATATTAAATTGTTTGTTTATGTTTAATTTATATTGCCAAGCTTGTTAAAAGATCATTATGTGTTAATGATGATTATTTTCTGTTAATTGTTAAGTGAATTGAGTTGCATGAACATCTGCTTGATTTGCTTGTCTCTTATGATTTTTTATGACCATCGAGATTATAAGTCTAGAAATAACGAATGTGAAACTAGGATTAACTTGAGAATAAGTAAGTTAATGTGTGAGCCTTGTTTGATGACCATCAACAAGAGGTTAAATTGAATTAATAATTCGATTAACTATATTTACAAGTCTTGCTTGATACGAACTAAACACTAGGAAGCATGTTAGTTTAACCAACTGATCACTGTTTGCATTGACTTGTTTGCTAAAGGATTAGTTATAGTGAACACGAATCTAATCATTTTAGGAATCGGTGAACATGAATAAATGAATTTGTATATGCAATTGTCTTTGTTTTTAAGGTGTAATTTGTCTAAACCAAAGTACCTGAAGAGATTTGTTTTCCTGTTAGTTTATTGAGAGTAGTTAAATTAATTGTTAGTTTGAAATTTATTTCTTTATTCTTTTCGTGTGACCTATAACCTATAATTAAATATATTAAATTAATCAAACGTTCCCTATGATCGACACCCGACTTACCTAAGCTATACTGTAATCTGACTAGGTACACTGCCTATAAGTGCATAGATAGTCTAAGTTTGTTAGGTTATATATATTAAAATTAATGGGTACTTTTGTACACATCAAGTTTTTGGCGCTGTTGCCGGGGAACGGCTTTCAATTAATTTAGTTTATTTGATTATTCGTTATTTGTTTTTAGTTAGT
Organism: Lactuca sativa; assembly: GCF_002870075.4. Taxonomy (NCBI): domain Eukaryota; kingdom Viridiplantae; phylum Streptophyta; class Magnoliopsida; order Asterales; family Asteraceae; genus Lactuca; species Lactuca sativa. Next base: position 23,843,421 of record NC_056626.2, read on the forward strand.
TTTTTATTTTATTTTTTTTTTATTTTCGTTGATATCATTTCACTTGTCGGGAAGTTTTTTATTGCTATGTGCAGGAATTCGTGATCATACACATTGTTTGGTTTTACTTTTTGCATGGGTTTCGAGATTGCAAGCGATTAGGGAATTCTTGACTTGTTTAGTCTACTACTTTGGGTGATTTGTCCAACTCAATCCACGAGGCGTAGTATAGCAAGGTGTATCGAGGTGGTTAAGTGGAAGACCGAGCTCTTGCTGTTCTTGACTAGTTTGGTCACTTCTTGTTCTACTTTTAGTTAATGGTGCAAAGAAAACAAAGGAAATAGTCTGACAGGTCCCGAAAGATTTTGTTTTCACAAACCACTTCTTACATGCAATGGATTAATCAACAATTGTAGCTTGATTTCGACGAAGACGAGTGATTGTGATATCCTTTTTAGTTATTTTGGTTTGCTATTTTTTTAGTTATTGTAGTGAGTTTTTATTTTTATTTTTATTTTTATTTTTAGTTTGTTTAAAATTTTGTTTTCCATGTTGATGCTCTTTGATTGATTTAGATCTTTGTAGAATTTTCGCCCTTAGAAAGCTGGCAGTAAGTTCAGCTGCTAGGTCCGACTGTTGCCAGACAGAGCCGAGTGAGCATTTGAAGTTTATAGTCAAGACCCACGATTTCTAATAAGTGTGGGGTGTGAGTTGATATTGTGAGAGTATATTATTTAGAAGAGTGGCGTTTCTACCATATTTTGATTCCTATGGTATGGATGAGCTGTTCCCACACCATAGAGTTTATTTCGACGCGAGGAAGAAATATCATCCCGGCTGCCATAACATGGTTGACACTTTCCTATGTTGTGGGGGATTTTTCATCGCGAGAAGAGGATGTCATTCTTGACGAGACGACGTGGTTGACACTTTCCCACGTCATGGTTATTATAGATTGCATTTGTTTGCAATCTTTTGCACCACATTTTTGAAGATGGCGGTCTTGATTTTATTTTTCGGCAAACTCATAAGCAGCAGTTCCAGTTTTCAGTCTTTCAGCGATATTTGAAGCAACCTGTAGCAGCCCCATTCGATCTCGCCACAACTACCCAGGGGAGTCTGTTCCTTTTTCTCCCTTTTTATGTTCTTAATTCGTTTTAGCATACAATGAGGGCATTGTATGAAATAAGTGTGGGGTAGGGGGTTGGTAAAAGTAAATTAAAATTATAAGAAAAAATAAAATAATAGTTAGGAAATTGCTAGATTTAGGAAATTAAAAAATTTTAAAACTTGAAATAATAGGTTAATTTAGAAAAATCTAGTGATAATTTAAATTTTTGCTATTATTGTATGAGATAATCCGATGAGAACTCAAATGTTTAGTTGAGCCAATATACGTTAAAGTGCATTTGTGGCTTCCCTTATTTTAGTGAAATCATGGAACAAAAACGTAACCCCGCTTGGTTTGAGGGATGCAATATGTTTAGCAGCCTAAACTTGAAATGTATCCAGGAAAATTATTATCATTAACCAATAAAGGTTGAGGTTGAGCGCCTCTACTTAAGCATGTAGGATTTTGAGTGAAAAAAAAGTGAGTTACATGTAAAAAAATATATATATAAAAAAAGAGAGAATTACGAGTAAAGTTTGAAGAATTTTGGAGCAAATAAAGTGAAGATCAAAAGATCAAAATTCCAAGAAATTCAAAAGTTGAAGATACCAGAAATCAAATAAAAAAAGGTGGTGAATTCAAAGAAATCAAAGATCAAATTATCAAGAAAGTGAAGAATTCCAAAAGAAGCTCCAGAGTGGTATCATAAATTGTAATTCTAGATTATGTATGCTTAGGTTGCTCAACTAAAAATACCTTGAGGTTAGGAGGTTTTCTGCGGATGGATTCGGAGGGTTGCATAAAATGAGCATTGTTCGGAAAAAGTGGGCGAGTGTTTCTGAAGATTGTGAGTATTTAAAATATGGGGGGGAGGGGTACTTTAGGAAAATTTTAGACACAAATGTATGCGTTGAGGTCTTGGCATAATGGTTGAGTTTTAAATGGATTGTTTAGTGCGATATTAGTAAAATAACAATTAAAAGTAAATTTGCTTGGGGGCAAGCAAAGGCTAAGTGTGGGGTATTTTGATATGTGTATTTTTATATGTATTTTTATGCACTTTATCTTAATATTTTGGCCTTATTTATTCTATTTTAGAACTAAAAAGTACTCATAATGCTTTGAATTATGTTTTGCAGCTATTCGTTGCCGATAAAGCACAAAAGAAAAGACTGAAGCGGAAACCGGACTTCGAAGCTTAAAGGAATTAAATGGCTGAATTAGAGGATTACGCCCCGCGTCCATAACCGTTACGCGCCGCGTAACGACCAGAGTGAAGTACGCCCCGCGTACCTTAAGGGTACGCCCCGCGTACCGACTTGCACCGGATATGTTCAATCGCATGATTATCCTTAGTACGCCCCGCGTAATCCTATGAACGCCCAGCGTACTTAGGTCGGCTACAAAGATTATAAAAGTCGATTTTCAGCTAACCAGGAGGGGGGATTCGACTTCCAACTTAGTTTAGTCGATATTAAACTTCTGTAAAGCCGTTTTGAGGGTTTAGAAGGCGGCCGGAAGGCCGTTAAGCTAGCGGGAGCGGAGATCGGAAGGGTTGGAGAGTAGATACGTGTCGGTAATCATATGGATTGCTAACGTGACCATGTTTAGCATTCCATTGTGGTACTTTTCTGTATTTAGTTTCTGATTTGGGTGTAAAAACCTTTTACTTTGTGTTTATGATTGAATGAAGCTTTGATTATTAGTAGACTAATTGCTATATTAAATTGTTTGTTTATGTTTAATTTATCTTGCCAAGCTTGTTAAAAGATCCTTATGTGTTAATGATGATTATTTTCTGTTAATTGTTAAGTGAATTGAGTTGCATGAACATCTGCTTGATTAGCTTGTCTCTTATGATTTTTGATGACCATCGAGATTATAAGTCTAGAAATAACGAATGTGAAACTAGGATTAACTTGAGAATAAGTAAGTTAATGTGTGAGCCTTGTTTGATGACCATCAACAAGAGGTTAAATTGAATTAATAATTCGATTAACTATAATTACAAGTCTTGCTTGATACGAACTGAACACTAGGAAGCATGTTAGTTTAACCAACTGATCACTGTTTGAATTGACTTGTTTGCTAAAGGATTAGTTATAGTGAACACGAATCTAATCATTTTAGGAATCGGTGAACATGAATAAATGAATTTGTATATGCAATTGTCTATGTTTTTAAGGTGTAATTTATCTAAACCAAAGTACCTAAAGAGATTTGTTTTCCTGTTAGTTTATCGAGAGTAGTTAAATTAATTGTTAGTTTGAAATTTATTTCTTTATTCTTTTCGTGTGACCTATAACCTATAATTAAATATATTAAATTAATCAACCGTTCCCTGTGATCGACACCCGACTTACCTAAGCTATATTATAATCTGACTAGGTACACTGCCTATAAGTGCATAGATAGTCTAAATTTGTTAGGTTATAAATATTAAAATTAATGGGTACTTTTGTGCACATCAGTAAGCAGTTTATTCGTGCGAGTAGTTCACCCTGGGGAGCACCGATCCTTTTCGTCAGGAAGAAGGACGGTTCGCACAGGATGTGCATTGACTATAGGGAGCTGAACAAGTTAACGATGAAGAACCGTTATCTGCTCCTGAGGATAGACGATCTTTTCGATCAGCTGCAGGGTGCATCTTGGTTTTCCAAGATTGATTTGAGATCAGGATACCACCAGGTCAGGGTGAGGGAGGAAGACGTGGAGAAGATCGCGTTTCGGACTCGTTATGGTCATTACGAGTTCGTGGTGATGCCATTTGGGCTCACCAATGCGCCAGCAGTGTTCATGGATTTGATGAACCGAGTCTGCAGACCGATGCTCGATCGCTCGGTCATTGTGTTCATAGATGATATCTTGGTGTATTCCAAGACCCGAGAGCAGCATGAGGAGCATCTCAGGGAGCTGTTGGAGGTTCTGAGGCAAGAACGGATGTATGCCAAGTTCTTGAAATGCGAGTTTTGGTTACGAGAGGTCCAGTTCCTCAGACATCTCGTTAACCAGGAGGGGATTTTGGTCGATCCGGCCAAGGTGGAGGCGGTTATGCAGTGGGAGACTCCGAAATCTCCCTCAGACATCAGGAGTTTCTTGGGTTTAGCAGGGTATTATCGGAGATTCATTCGTGATTTCTCCAAGATTGTCACACCCTTCATTCGTCTAACGAGGAAAGGGGTGGATTTCCGGTGGGGCCCTGAGCAACAGAGGGTGTTTGAGACCCTTCGGCAATGTTGATGCGAAGCACCGGTGTTGACACTCCCTGAGGGAGTTAAGGGTTTTGTGGTATTTTGTGATGCATCCATCACAGGCTTGGGGTCAGTCCTCATGGAGAGAGGATGGGTGGTATCCTATGCATCACGACAGCTGAAGCCGCATGAGACGAGATACCCTACGCACGATCTTGAGTTGGGAGTGGTGGTTTTCGCTCTCAAGATTTGGAGGCATTATCTGTACGGGGTCCAATGTACTATATATACAGATCACAAGATTTTGAGGCACATCATGGATTAGCCAAACCTGAATATGATGCAGCACAGGTGGCTGGATGTGGTCAAGGACTATGACTGTGAGATCCTTTACAATCATGATAAAGCGAATGTGGTTGCAGATGCTTTGAGCTGCAAGTCAGCTGGGTCCTCTACCCCAGCCAGGTGTATGAGGATAGCGGTGGATTCCCCGCTGGTGGGTTTGGTCAGGGATGCTCAGATTGAGGGTATGAGACCAGAGAACTGGAAGTTGGAAAGGATTAAGGGCGAAAGCGCCCGGTTTGTTCAGGATAGCCGTAGATTGTTGACCCGTTACGGTCGGGTTTGGGTTCCGATGTCCGGAGGGGTCCAACAGACAGTGATGGAGGAGGCTCATAAGTATCATTTTTCTATTCACCCGGGAGCCACCAAGATGTACCATGATTTGAGTTCGAGTTATTGGTGGCCTAGTATAAAGCGATATATCGCTTGGTTTGTTGAGAGGTGCTTGACCTGTAGGATGGTCAAGGTCGAGCATCAGAGGCCGCATGGCAAGTTGCAGCCTATGGAGATTCCCATGTGGAAATGGGAATGGATCGCGATGGATTTCATCACGAAGTTGCCGAAGACGGCAAGGGGGTTCGATGCTATATGGGTCATCGTGGATCGATTGACTAAGAGTGCCCATTTCCTAGCCATACGGGAGAGTTCGTCGGCAGAGAAGTTGGCCGACCTGTACGTCAGAGAGATTGTCTCTCACCATGGGGTTCTAGTTTCTATCATTTCCGATCGAGATGTCAGGTTTACTTCCCGTTTTTGGCAGAAGTTCCATGAGGAACTGGGTACGCGACTGCATTTTAGCACGACGTTCCATCCGTAGACTGGTGGGCAGAGTGAGCGGACCATTCAGACCCTCGAGGATATGTTGAGGGCGTACGTCATTGATTTCGATGGGAGTTGGGATTCCCACCTACTGCTTGCAGAGTTCGCCTACAACAACAGCTATCATTCTAGTATTGGCGCCCCGCCTTTCGAGCTGTTGTATGGGCGGAAGTGTAGGACCCCAGTCTGCTGGGGCGAGGTTGGGCACAGGGTGATGGGTCGGACAGAGGTAGTTCTGCAAACTACCGAGATGATACAGTAGATTAGACAGTGACTGCAGACCACTCAGAGTCGGCAGAAAAATTATGCCGATCGACGCCGGTCTGAGCTGGAATTTCAGGTAGGTGACATGGTTCTCCTAAAGGTCTCACCCTGGAAGGGTGTGATCCGCTTCAGGAAGACGGGAAAATTGGGTCCCCATTATATTGGGCCGTTCAGGATTGTTGCTAGGGTTGGCATGGTGGCTTATAGGCTAGAGCTTCCGGAGGAGCTCAGCCGAATCCACAACACATTTCATGTTTCGCAATTGCGAAAATGCATTATGGACCAGGAAGCAGTGGTATCGTTGGATGATATTCAGATCGATGAGCGCCTAAACTATATGGAGAAGCTTGTGGCTATTTTGGAAAGGAAGAAGAAGATTATGTGGAACAAGGAAATACCTTTAGTAAAGGTACAGTGGGAGCATTGTAGGGGATCCGAGTGGATATGGGAGCCGGAGGCGGAGATGCGCGAGCATTACCCGACATTTTTTATTCCAGCGGACTTCGAGGGCGAAGTCTAGTTCAAGTGGGGGAGAGTTGTAACGCCCCGATTCTCAAGTATTATTTAAATAAGATTTATTGGGTTAAGCTCTACTCGACGAGTTGGTTGCCCTACTCGTCAAGTAGCAGCGGGGTGGGATCGCGTGTTAAGTGACCTACTCGACGAGTCCATATCGGGACTCGGTGAGTAGGAGCTGGCAGATGAAACCCTAAATCCCAAGGTTTGCACCCGTATTTAAAGGAGCCTTAGCCTCCCTTGGGCCTCTTTACAGTTCTAGAGAGTCCGTGAGAATCCTAATACGCATGTATGTGTGCCCATTATGTGTTTGAAGCTTGAAAAGAGGATCTTTGGAGGGAGAAGGCTTAGAGGAGAAGGAGATTGGAGCAAGTAGAGTGTGGGAATCAACACCTATCTCAGTTATCATCTTTTGGAGGTAACCAAATCGCCTTTTTCCTTGTGGATCTCTTCTATTGGTTGAGATTTAGGGTTTTTGTGGGAATATTAAGTTTGAAAGAGGAGCTATGGGCTAGATCTGAGGTTGTAACTTCAGATCTGGACCCTCCTTGGATTCTAGAAGCATAAAGTTTTAGTTTTGGTCATGATAAAGGTCCCTCTTGATCATGAAGCTCTATTAAGAACTTAAAATAGACATTTAGAGCCTTTATAGCCATGCATGCACGTAAAGTTTGCAACTTTACGTGATAAGCATGCCCTAGAAGCTTGGATCTGTGATTTGGAGCCGCTGCATGGCTCAAAGCAAGTCTGTATGGAAAAAGGATTGAATGGACTCGGCGAGTCGCAAGGTTGACTCGGCGAGTCACATGAAGATGATCGCGAACTCGACAAGTTGGATGAACAACTCGGCCAGTCCGATGAAGATTACCATAAGACTCGATGAGTTGAACAACAACTCGGCGAGTCGGATAAGTTTTCCCTAGGATATGTATGCGTGTGTATCCGTCGAGTTGCAAGGAGGGAAATCGACGGGTGGCCTTAAAGTTTGGACAAGAATCGAAGGAATTCAACGAGTTACCCCGATGAATCTGTGAGTTGGAATGTGCTTCAAGGAACTCGGCGAGTAGCCGAGGGTACTCGGCGAGTTGGGGGTCAATATGGACTGTTGACCTTGACTGAGGACTTTGACTTTGACCAAAGGTTGACTAGTGGGTTATGGAGTACCTTATAAGGTTAAGGACTTATGAGTATATTGTACTATGATCATAGGTAGTGGAGCCCGTGTCAAGTGATCCGAGAGTTGGAGTTTATCTTTCGAGTCAACATCTGCAAGGTGAGTTATCCTCACTATATCGATAGGGTCTACAGCACCAAGGCCAACCCTTTAGTTGTTATTGTTATGGTATGCTACATGTGGTTATGATTTGTTAGATCGGTACTCTAGTTACGAGAGAATTATATGATTGATGATCAGTGAGATAGATATGTTTGATGTTTGTGTATGCCATTATATGGTAGTTATGCGCACATGGTTATTTGGTTGGGTTGAGGCGGTCCTGCTTTGTGCTGAAGGCCGACATACCCTATGAGCGGTCCGGAGAGACTGCAGGCCCACATGGCGGACCAGTCATGCCGAAGGCTCGAGATAGATTCAGACAGACTGTAGGCCCAGTAGGGCGGTCCAGTCAGGCCGATGGCCCGATATGCATGTTGATTGATTAATTGTTACTGATATGGCATTGTCAGTGTGGTATTGGTATTTTGGGGGTAGCTCACTAACCCTCGGGCTTACAGTTTTCAGTTTATTGTTTCAGGTACTTCAGGAGATCATGGCAAGGCGAACGCGTGACCGTACCGCTCCTCATCCTTATGCTATGATTTTGGGACACTCTGATGGATATTGATTTGAAATTTTTTTTTTTGTAAACGATGCTATTTGATTTTTAATTATGATTGAAAAAGTTTAAATTTGGAGCAAAATTTATGGATGTTACACCCAACATGGGCCCAAGAGCTCCGTGGTGGCCTTAACCCCACTAATGACCTGATACCACAATTAAACCTAAGGTCCAACTCAAACAATACAACAAGCCCATCTAATTATGAGCCCAAAAATCCCAAGGCTCACAGTCGGACGTACACGCGGCGTACCTGGCTCGTACACCCGACATATGTCGCTCTCACTGATTTGGAAACGGGGTGTTGACCCAGTACGCACAACATACTCATGAGTACGTCTGACATATTGGTTGGACAACCACCCTTGTCGAATTATCTTAACCCATTAAGGTTTTGACCTCTAATTTCAGATCCAAGGTCATTAAGTGTATTAAGCCATAAATTTGAAAACTTTATGCTTTTGCATGACTTATTGGGACTCAAACCATGAATTAAGCTTTCTATCTCCCTTAAGTGGTCACCACCTCATGCATGGTTGAGTTCTAACCTCCAAGATTCGATTTTTATGACTTCATGCACCCCTAAGAGCCCAAAAGAACAACTCAAATGGTCTGGAGTAGTCCATACTCCATGAGACCAAGTTATGGGATCAAAAGATGTTAAGTTCATCCCCAAACCTAGATTGTAACAACGTAAAATTTCCAATTTAATTTTTAATTTTTAAACCACAAAATGTATATCATATCATAATCTCAAATCCAAAACAACAGTGTTTTCAAAACAAATCCCAAGATATCTCTAATGTGAACTCCATCGGTGTGGGTGTGTACGAGTCAAGCTGTCGCCTTCCCACGGTCCGTGCTGGTACCTGAGACATCAAACACAACAACTGTACGCATAAATGCTTAGTGAGTTCCCCAAAATACCACATACCACAAATACGCCACTCAAGGCTAAACCCGACCCTCCGGTCAAGATGTCTCAGCGGGACCCTCCAGTCCCGCAGCTCGTCGGACCCTCCGGTCCAGTCATAGCTCATTGGGCCCTTTGGCCCGGTCTGAATCGTTGGACCCTCCGGTCCGGTCTATATAATCATACAGCATACAAATAACACATAGCATGTAATCTCTAATCTAACACATAATCTCATACATAGCACATAAGATCCTCCGGTCAACTTAGAATACCACTCAAGGTAACGTATAGTGAGAAGACTCACCTCGCGTAACTCGGTAACTCGGAAAACCTCGAACTCGGTGAATAGGACCTAGCCTCCACCTAATCATATGAAATATACACTCGTTATCCACATAATTTCCCAAGGCTAGACCAAACTCTCTAAACACTCTTAGGAAGGGTAAAAGACCATTTTACCCCCTGCTTGGTTCAAATACACTAGAGTTGACCAAACCCTAAAAGTCAACAAAAGTCAACCCTTTTCGGGTTACGCTGCGCGTACCAACATGTACGTTGGGCGTACCCAGAGCTTCCACAGAATCAGGGTACGCGACACTCTACGTCGCGCGTACTGGGATTACGCCCAGCGTAACACCCAATTCCCTTATCCCATTCATTCAGACCTTAATCTGTTAAGACTTTCGTCCAAACTCCATATCCAACTCCTTTTATACGACTTAACCCATAAAGTCGAGACCTTTATGCCTTTGCATGGCTGTAGAGGTCACTTTGTGCTCAAAACACCATTTTCTTTCCATAATGGGACTATAACTCATGCATGACACTAGATCCACGACCAAGACTAGATTTTTATGAACCCTTAACATCAAACACACTAGAAGAGGCCAGATTCATGCTCATAGAGACTATTTGCACACAAAGTCTCAAACTTTGGACCCAAAAACCCTAAAATGGTCCCAAAAAGCAAAACTTAAGAAGAACAGGGAAAGCTATGAGCTTTTTACCTCAAAAGAGATCTCCAACCACTGTAGAGCACGGATCTACACTTGTTCTTCCACTTCTAGCACCAACAATGGCTCCTCCTTCCCTTCTTCACCTTGAAAAGTTAGCTCCAAGCTCAAAACATACACACACAGGCTAAGGCACGAATCTCAGCTCTCAAGGGACTCACTCAAGGAATATGGTGGCTAGGGCAAAGGGCCACATGTTCCTTTTATAGTGCACAAGCGAGAAATTAGGGTTTGCATCTGTGCTCGCTACGCCCAGCGTACTCGGTCAAGTCCGCGTCCAAATTAAGCGCGTGAGTACGCGCGGCGTACACCCCAGTACGCCCAGCGTACTCGCCAATTCATCATACAACTCAAGGGACTAAACTTGCCAACTTTCAAAATAGAAGGGCCATAAAGCTTACCTGGATTTTGGGCTGTTACATAGATCTAGACTTAGAATGAACAAGTTTCGAACTTTATACCTCCAATGAGCTAGAAATGATGAACAACCACTGGATCTTCAAGCTCCCTCTTATCCAGTGCTTCTCCTCAAGCCTCCTTCTTCTTCAAGATCACAAAAGAGCACCCAAAAACTCTTTGTAAGCTCAAAAAGGCTCTCAAGATGGCTAGGGTTTCGAGATTAGCTCAAAATTGCAATGGGGGCTGATAAGGTGAAAGGCTTAAGGGGTTTAATGAGCTTAAATATGGTGCAAACCCTAAAAATTAGGATTTGTCCCTGACTTGCATACGTCTTGTGTATGCATGGGTACGCCCAACGTATGCAAGGGACACCTCTGATACGTGCATGCATGGGAGTACGTGGTGCGTACCTTGTATATGCCCATCATACTCTAGTCTAGTCCATATATAATAAAACAAATTGCAAACAAAAAGGGGTTTACCTGACGATTCGGGTGTTACACAAATAAATAACTAAATATTGCAAATGAAAAATAGATACAACATAAATGCATAAAATGTAACATTTTGTTGAAAATTGATGATATTAGACATTCGAAATAAAATAGAAAATTTTTGGAAAGTGTTTTGATACAAATGAAAAAAAACTACACACATTATGTATTATTTAATTCAGTCAAAAATAAATGATCATTTGCATCAACTTAAAAAAAAAAAAAAAAAAAAAAAAAAAAAAAAAAAATTGTTACTTTATATTTCATCCATAATTCTCACTCTTTCCAGCCTGCATGTTACATAGCCGGCACAACAATTTTCTCCATTCTCTCATCTCTTACTTTCAACCTACAATACAGGAAAAATCATTCCACTCAACACATGTCTTTTGGTACAAAGTTACGATGCATATAGTACAAGTGGATGAGAGAAATATAGTCAGAGCAACCGGGGATGCATTACTATGATCAGACCAGTATGCCGATAGAATATGACCTGTCTATTGGTTCCCTGTTTGGGACAGCTTTTTTTTTTTTTTTTTTTTGATATGTTTTCCTGTAAATGAGCGATTGAGAGGCGGAGACAGTAGTAGGGTGCAGGCAGATGTTGCGCCACCCCAACCCACATACAGTACGACCAATGTTAAATTGAATTCAAGTTTTTAATGCACCCCCTTTGTTTTATCTGTACCTTCCATTTTGCATCCTTCTCTTTTCAAAACTTTAGTTCATACCATATCTAACTTATCATGTTAACTTAATTTATAAAATGAAATAAAAACATTATAATATATATATATATATATATATATATATATATATATATATATATATATATATATATATATATATATATATATATATATATATATATATATATATATATATATATATATATATATATATATATAGAGGGAAGAGTTCAATTGAGAAAAAAAAAAAGTTGAGAATGGGGGAATCATTCTCAGCCAATCATTTAATTTTGCTGCAAAATCCTCCATTGTACCGACGGAAATGGGAAACGAATGCACATGTGTTTTCCAACATAACATATTTCCTTAAACTATGCTAATCATTACCTTAATATATACAAAAACATAATTTTTTTCGTTTTTTTTTAATTTTTATAAGCTATTTTTATCAAAAAATGATTTTAAATATACCAAAATTCATGATTTTTTATTCTTTACAAATAGACATTCATATTGATATAGTTTTAAGATAAAAATAATTTATTTTTTTTTTTTATATTTTCAGCTATCGTTATTCATAAGTGAATAAAAATGAATCAGGTTTTTACTACAATACATTCGTTATTCAGTTATGAATAAAAACTATGATTAATTTTTTTTTTTTACAATTTAAGTATCATTCATATATGAATATAGCATATAATAAACATAGTATATTCATATTTAAATATTAGACGATGCATTCACTTATGAATATTACATAGTATATTCACTTGTGAATATTAGATGATATATTCACTTATGAATATTAGATAATATTTTCATATCTGAATATTACATAGTATTATATGGTATATCACATGTGAATATTATATAGTATATTCATTTGTGAATATTAGATGATATATTCACTTATGAATATTACACAGTATATTCACATATGAATATTACAAGGTATTTTCACAAATATATATAATTTTTATATGTTATTCACATATGAATAACATAGAGACTTGCATATTTGTTTTTTTTGTTTTAATAATCATATACTGAGAAAACATATTCATATATGAATATAACGTGATAATTTAGTTCATACATTTCATTAAACAGTTGGAGTGCATACAATTTAACTTTTTTTAAAAATGTTAAAAACATGATATTTTGACCATTTAAATCTTACAAAAGAGTAGATTGATAGAGAATTATATGAAATTTTTCAAAAAAAAAACGATTTGATATTTTTCTAACCTCAATTTTCAAGTTTTATTTGATAATCGATGTTGAATGAATGATATGAAGTGGATTTTTGTTGATTATCGATGATGTTGATCTAATAACACTGGGAGTATAATTAATCATAGATGTTGAAGATCTGCTTGAATACGATCATATCTTCAACATCTACGATTAATTATACTCCCATAGTCATTAGATCAACATCATCGATAATCAACAAAAAATCAATTTCATATCATTCATTCAACATCGATCATCAAATAAAACTTCAAACTAAGGTTAAAAAAAGATCAAATCATTTTTTTTGAAAAATTTCATATAATTATCTATCAATCTACTATTTTGTAAGATTTAAATAGTAAATGTATCATTTTTTTTAACATTTAAAAAAAAATTAACTTGTATGCACTCCAACTGTTTGATGAAATGCATAAACTAAATTACCACGTTATATTCACATATAAATATGTTTTATCACCTGAATCAGTATATGATTATTAAAACACAAAACAAATATGCAAGTCTATATGTTATTCATATGTGAATAACATATAAAAGTTATATATATTTTTGAAAACACCTTGTAATATTTATATGTGAATATACCATCTAACATTTACATGTGATATACCATATAACATTATGTAATATTCACATATGAAAATATCATCTAATATTCAAAAGTGAATATACTATGTAATATTACAAGTGAATTCATCGTCTAATATTTACATATGAATATACTATGTTTATTATATGCTATATTCATATATGAATGATACTTAAATTGTAAAAAAAAATTTAATCACACTTTTTATACATAATTAAATAACAAATGTATTGTAGTAAAAATCTAATGCATTTTTATTCACTTATAAATAACAATAGCTGAAACTATAAAAAAAATATCATTTTATCTTAAAACTATATCAATGTTGATGTTTATTTATAGAAAATAAAAAATTATGAAATTTGATGTATTTAAAATCATTTTTCGATAAAAATAGTTCATTAAAAATTAAAAATCCGAAAAAAAGACTATGTCTGTGTATATATTAAGGTAATGATTACCATAGTTTAAGGAAACATGTTTTGTTGGAAAACACATGTTTTTTCATTTTTCATTTCTGCCGGTACGTTGGAGGCTTTTACGGCTAGGGCAAAGGGCCACATGTTCCTTTTATTGTGCACAAGCCAGAAATTAGGGTTTGCATATGTGCTCGCTGCGCCCAACGTACCCCTGAGTACGCCCAGCGTACTCGGTCAAGTCCGCGTCCAAATTAAGCGCGTGAGTACGCGCGGCGTACACCCCAGTACGCCCAGCGTACTCGCCAATTCATCATACAATTCAAGGGACTAAACTTGCCAACTTTCAAAATAGATGGGCCATAAAGCTTACCTGGATTTTGGGCTGTTACAATTCTCCTCCACTAGAACCAGACTTCGCCCTCGAAGTCTCATGCTGCGAACAACTCCGGGTGCTGCTCCCGCATCTCCGACTCCGGCTCCCAAGTCAACTCGGACCCCTTCCGATGTTGCCACTGGACCTGAACCAAGGGCACTTCCTTGTTCCTCAGAACCTTGATCCTCCTATCCAAAATCGCAATCGGCTTCTCGGCATAATTCAGACTTGCGTCCACCTGGATGTCCTCCAACGGTACCACTGCCGACTCGTCGGCAATACACTTCCTCAGCTGCGACACATGGAAGGTATCATGAATCTGGTCCAACTCCGCATGTAGCTCTAGGCGATATGCTACCTTGACCACCCTCGCGATCACCCTAAACGGCCTAATATACCGGGGTCCCAGCTTGCCCCTCTTCCTGAATCGGATCACTCCTTTCCAAGGAGATACCTTCAGGAGTACGAAATCACCGACCTGGAACTCGAGCTCAGATCGTCGCCTATCCGCATAACTCTTCTGACGACTCTGAGCGGTCAACAACCTCTGCCTGACCTGCTGGATCTGCTCTGTCGTCTGAAGCACTATCTCCATACTACCCATCACGTGTTGCCCCACCTCACCCCAACAAACAGGGGTACGACACCTCCTCCCATACAACAACTCAAAGGGTGGCATATCGATGCTCGAATGATGGCTGTTGTTGTAGGAAAACTCCGCCAAGGGCAAATATGTGTCCCAGCTCCCGCCGAAATCCAACACACATGCTCGGAGCATGTCCTCGAGCGTCTGAATCGTCTGCTCACTTTGCCCATCAGTCTGTGGGTGGTATGCGATACTAAAATGCAGCCTCGTACCCAACTCCTCATGAAATTTCTTCCAGAATCTGGAAGTGAAACGCACATCTCGGTCTGACACAATCGAGATGGGTACTCCATGCCGCGATACCACCTCCCTCACGTATAGCTCTGCCAATCTTTCCGCAGAAGAACTCTCACTAATAGTGAGAAAGTGGGTGCTCTTCGTCAATCGGTCCACTATCACCCAGATCGCGTCGACACCCCTTGCCGTTCTTGGCAATTTGGTGATGAAATCCATGGATATCTGCTCCCACTTACACTCCGGAATCTCAAGTGGTTGCAGCTTACCATGCGGTTTCTGGTGCTCGACCTTAACCCTACGACACGTTAGGCATCTCTCAACAAACCACGCCACATCCCTCTTCATACAGGGCCACCAATACTCCCTCTTCAGATCCAGATACATCTTAGTGGCCCCGGGATGGATCGAAAACTTCGATCTGTGCGCCTCCTCCATCAAGATAGTACGCGTCCCGCCCACAAACGGTACCCAAATCCGACCCTGAAAGGTCATAAGCCCTCGGCTATCGGTAACAAACCCTGACACCTGCCCGATAACTCTCTCTCTCTCTTACGGTTCTCCGGTCTCACTACCTCGGCCTGGGCCCCTCTGATGGTATCCAATACCGGATTCAAACTTGTAAATATGATAATAACCTTCAATATCAAATACGTAACTGTAGAGAATTAGATAACAGTTCAAATTCATTCCTAATCGATCGTTCATCATCCAAATTTCTCCTCTGACCTTCAGCAATCATCCATATTTCTTCAATTAAACCCTCATAAACGTCATCCAGTGTTAATGAATCATCGATCTTCGTCAATAACACGTTTATCAATACCATTCAACAGTTGACAACAAAAAATCATTTTTGGTTCTTTAATTCAAACTTCAATTCTGCTTGAATACGATCATATCTTCAACATCTACGATTAATTATACTCCCATAGTCATTAGATCAACATCATCGATAATCAACAAAAAATCAACTTCATATCATTCATTCAACATCGATCATCAAATAAAACTTCAAAACTACGGTTAGAAAAAGATCAAATCATTTTTTTTGAAAAATTTCATATAATTCTCTATCAATCTACTATTTTGTAAGATTTAAATAGTAAATGTATCATGTTTTTTTAACATTTAAAAAAAATTAACTTGTATGCACTCCAACTGTTTGATGAAATGCATAAACTAAATTACCACGTTATATTCACATATAAATATGTTTTATCACCTGAATCAGTATATGATTATTAAAACACAAAACAAATATGCAAGTCTATATGTTATTCATATGTGAATAACATATAAAAATTATATATATTTTTGAAAACACCTTGTAATATTTATATGTGAATATACCATCTAATATTTACATGTGATATACCATATAACATTATGCAATATTCACATATGAAAATATCATCTAATATTCAAAAGTGAATATACTATGTAATATTACAAGTGAATTCATCGTCTAATATTTACATATGAATATACTATGTTTATTATATGCTATATTCATATATGAATGATACTTAAATTGTAAAAAAAAATTAATCATACTTTTTATACATAATTAAATAACAAATGTATTGTAGTAAAAATCTAATGCATTTTTATTCACTTATTAATAACAATAGCTGAAACTATAAAAAAAAATATCATTTTATCTTAAAACTATATCAATGTTGATGTTTATTTATAGAAAATAAAAAATTATGAAATTTGATGTATTTAAAATCATTTTTCGATAAAAATAGTTCATTAAAAATTAAAAATCCGAAAACACATGTTTATTCATTTCTCATTTCTATCGGTACGTTGGAGACTTTTACAGGAAAAATAAATGATTAGCTGAGAATGATTCTCTAATATATATATATATATATATATATATATATATATATATATATATATATTAATTTTTTGCTTTTATATAATTAGAATAAAAATTCGATACAAATAATATTTAAGTTTTTGTCGTGTGTACTAACGGGATCCTTATATATATATATATATATATATATATATATATATATATATATATATATATATATATATATATATATATATATATATATATATATATATATATATATATATATATATATATATATATATATATAGGGAAGGGCTATATGACATCACAAAACTTTTTTTTTTGACTTTACACATCAAAAAATCACAGTTTTTTTAAAATTTCGCAGAAAAAAAATAAAAAATCAATTTTGGCATTTTCCGACTAGAATCCGACTAGAATCCCAAATTTGGCATATATATATATATATATATATATATATATATATATATATATATATATATATATATATATGCCAACCTTCAGACCTTGCCTATAAATAAGGAGGTTGCGAGATCTTCCGACTAGAATCCCAAATTTGGCATTTTTGGCCCCTTTTTCAATATTTTCACTATTTTAAATTGCCCTGAAGCCCCGGTAACATTTTTAAAGCCCGGAATACGCCCCGAAGTGTCCGGAGAGCCCGAGAAATTATTCTTTTCGGTTTGAAGTTCTACTCTCGCAAGGCCTATTTTTCAATATATTTCCCGGTTTTCAACGACGAAAGCTATTTATCGAGTTGAAGTGCTGCTCAAATTACTATTTTAACCCCCGATTATTTTAGGGTGAGTTAAATATATAGGAACAATTGTATGTTATGTGTTATATGTGCTATGTGCTTTTCAGTGTTATTATTCCGAGTTATTTTCCCGTGCTATTTTTTATTCGCTATTCTTATAGCAAAATTATACCTTTGACCCTGTGATCAGTGAAAAGACTTAGATTCACGGTGGTACTGGTATGTAGCCTCTGGCCATGTAGAACATGTCTCGTAAGAGAATGAATTCTATTCTATGACATTGGCAGAAGGTTAGATAGGACTGGTATGTGGCCTCTGACCATGTAGAGCATGACTCCGTAAGAGAATGAAGTCTATTCTATGGTATTGGCAAATGGTTAGACAGGGCTATAAGCCTGAAATCTATCAAAATGTTAATCAGAAATTATATGCCTTCTGTGCCATTTGGGCAAAAGCTTTATTGACGCATATCAAGTATTGAAATTGTTATGTCTCATTGATCGTAAATCTTTGAATCAAATCTTGAGTTGATATTGAAAGCTTGACATATGATACGCATATGCTATTGTTGTTCTTGTTCCCTTTTGCTTCTGCCATATTGGTATATATATATATATATATATATATATATATATATATATATATATATATATATATATATATATATATATATATATATATAAGGCATAAGATTATATTGTACCTATTTATTGAATTCACTAAGCGTTATCGCTTATCCCTCTCAATGTTTAACAATTGCAGGTGATGAGTATCCAATATAGTTTTATACTGCTGAAAGATTTAGAATACTTAATACTATTTCTCTGTATTTTAATGTTCAAGTATGTATATGAATAGTAGATTCCTGGGTAGATATAAAATGTAATAAAACTTAGTCGGTTTGTATCCAATCTTTTGTAATCACTTTAATTATATAAAATATTGTTTTATAAATATACATGTAGCATGTTTTGAGGAAGTAACTTAAGAATAATGTTGTGAAGTATGAAAGTTTGGGTCTTTCAGAAATACGAAAGTTGGGGTCTTTCAGTAAAATGGTCTTTTACCCTTTAATAAGAGGGATCATAGATTGGGCCTTGGATTTTGGGATATTGGTTTAATTATTAATTAAGGTTATATTTATTGTTAGTTGGTGTGAGATTATTTGGTTAAGCGACCCAAGCCATTATTTGGTTATTAGTGGATTGAGGTGAGTCTCCTCGTTATACCTGAGGGTCGAAGGCACCAATGCCGACTGACTAGAATATATTATGATAATTGTCTTTGTGACTTTTTCATGGTATGTTGGGCTAGGCCCATTTGTATGTTAGGCTAGGCCCATTAGTATGTTGGGCTAGGCCCATGGATCAGGAATGGCTAGGCCCATTGTATGTTATGCAGGGTGATAGTTATCTCCGTATCTCTTGCGTTTGTTTGTTGGGCTAGGCCCATTGGTTTGGCATAGTTGGTTCCAATATACAGGCTGGGCCCAATGTGCAGGCTAGGCCTAATGGTATGTATGGTATGTGGTATTTTGGGGAACTCACTAAGCTTTGTGCTCACGGTTTTATGGTTATGGTTTCCAGTACTTCCGATTTGAAAGGGAAGGGCCCAGCTTGATCGCAGTGCATCCACCCATGTTTCCGCAAATATGATGATTTTGGGATTGTACTCTGATGACTGTTTTATTGTGTAACAACCCGTTATTTCAAGTCCATGTAAGTCAAACTAATTCAAATAAAGGTTGCACTTATTCATATAAGTGACTAATACTTAACTCCAAATATAATAGTTCAAGGTGTATATATAGTTTTCGAATTAGGGAATCTTATCCCAATGCAAAACCGAAAACCCCTTCTTTAAAAGAAGTCAAAAACCAAAAACCCTAAATGATGAAAAGCTTGACCAAAATCCCTTTTCTATTTGACTAAAAACCGAAAACCCTTTTCCTTGTTGACTTTAAGACCGAAAACACTATAAGGCCCACTATAGGACCAAAAACCCTTTTGTTTTGAGGCCCAATAAGGACCGAAAACACCCTTTATATATAAGTATTCAACCATAAACACAATTCATTTCTCAATTTCCAAGCCGAAAACACCCTCAATTTGCTCTCAAAACTCATACATAATCTTCATATCTTCAAGAGATATTGTCCATATCATCATCCAATCTTCATATCTTCAACCGAAATCCCTCAAGAACATTCATCCTACATTCAAATCTTCATAAAATCCTTCAAATCTTCAAGTTTTCCTCAAGAACACCAAGAACATCATCAAATATTCATATTTCACTCAAGAACACCAAGAACATCTTCAAATAATTCCCAATAATTTTTGTAAGTATTTCTTACATAATTTAGTGTTTTCTACACTTTAAATTATTATTTAAATTATTTCATTAATTTAAATACGATATCGTGTATAATTATTATTAGGATACGACTACTCACGCGGGTTCTAACCTGAGGATCATCGCTACTAATTCGTATCCAAAAAAGAATGCACATTCGAGGTGAGTTCATACCCCTACTTTTTCAATGTTTTTTTTTGGGGAAGGGGGGGGGGGGGGGATACAAGTAAAACACAAGGGATCTTGTGTTAACATTTAAACCATTTCAAACCGTTTCAAGCTATTTTAAACTACTTCAAGCTAATCTGAATTATTTCAACTGTTTCAACTATTGTTTTACTTAAACATAATTATATATATAAATATATGTAAATGTGGTTCAACAGACTTAGGACTGGTGTTTTCGCATTAACTCCTGTTCATTGTTTGGTTGTGGGATTAGGGTAAATTCATTGTCTGACTGCCTGTTTAATTACAATTATATATGTTTTATATATGTGAGTATAAATCTTTAACCCTTTTGTAACTGATAAATTATCATATGTATAATTTATGGAACATGTGCACTATTTCACTAAGTTCAAAGATACATTACTAAAATAATTATTTAAGTATAATTATTTTACACTACGAGTACACTACAAAAGAGGTATACATACATTACAGGAACAAGAAAACATTTACACACTATACGTAAACAATTTAATACAAGATTGTAAGCCACTACTTCATTGTACCTATTAGGGTATGCGTTAAAGTCCTGATTATAACCAGAGTCTCCTGGAGGGAGAGCGTGAATTTGTTTATAGATCTATACGGGACTGACAATCCCGCACCTAAACTATTTAGCTTCAGTTAGGCCGGCTGACTTGGGGTGAAAAATGTCATAACATTCTGACGCCTGAAGAACGTCGCGCAGACCACTAATCACTTTAGCATAGTTATAACATCACTCACAATAATTATTAATTAAACATTTTGGTTTACGGGATAAACATGAGATCAAGGGTTTTATTTTTATAATAGAACTACATTACAATACACTAATTTACAGTACAAGTGGTGGATTCCAGGCACATACATACAAAGGGTTTTCATACAAATACAATATAGTACACTATTTTCCCAATTTAGTACCCTATTTTCCTAATACAATACATCATACAGTTTTGGGAAGCATTCATTTATATGGTTTTATTTATTAATAAGACTACATTATACTATTTCAGAGTACAGTAACAAACATACATTTTGGTTTTAAGGCCTAAGAATACATTTCATTTATAATAGAAAATATTGGATTTTCTGGAGGAACACACTAACGTTTTCAAAGAACAAAGACAGATCATTAAAACAAAAATACTTATGAACTCACCAACTTAAATGTTGATACACTTTCAAAATCATTTGTATTCCCAGGGAACCAGTAGACAGGTACACTATAGGTTTTTGAGAAGACGGGGCATTCATTGTGTCACGTCTATAGTTTTTGATATACATTTTGATGTTATACAAACAATGTTGCAAAGACAATGTAAACACTATATTATCAATGTAATGGTTGTTGTTACTTTAATTACTATTATTCAATTGTTGTGATACTGTAGACCACGTAATCCACCCCCGAACGTTTCCGTCGTTCCGGTTTGGGGGTGTGATATATTATGATATGCTTTTGAATGATTGAATAAAAGATAATTGGTGTTTTGGTTGAATTGAAAATGAATTTTTGACCTTATAATTTTTGGGACGTCACAGATCCCCAACTTAACTTTCAGCATATGTATTATTTAATTCATACACACGGTTATGTTTATGCATATTTTTTATGCATTTTTTTATGTTTATAGGAAGACGTCTATTTCGTTTTCATTAATGTAATGCAATATTAATCATTTGATACCATATACTTTCAACATGGAAGGATATTTTTGTTTATACATACTTTTTTTTTTTAATTATAGCTTCATACTTTTTATATTATTTTTTTCTCAATAGGTGTGATCTATACTAGAGTAGGCAAAAAGGGACTTTGAGAATTTGAAAAAAGATGGTGAGGATGTGGAGTTACAACCAAAGGTGGTGAAAAGATGCAGACCATCTGCCCTTTCTGCATAAGTTTTAGCTTATCCTTTTTTTTTTTTTTTTTCTTTTCGATTATGAAGGAGAAAACACGCATATATAGTTTACAAAATTGTTATTTGTTCTCATTTTTTCCCTTATGCAATGGTTGAAATTTTTTGTAGGACGATGTCACACTTTCCCCTCAGAATTGTAAGAAATATCAACCAAAATCGTTTTCAACTTGTGTGATTGGTGTTATTTGGCTGGAGTTCCTGATACCTTAAAGCAAACCTTTTACTTCTACCGGTTCAATATTCTTTTAATTTTTGAAATCAAAACTTTCCATTTTTAATCTACAATTACATACGATGAGTTTTCATATTGACATTTTGTGTTACCTTTAAACAATATGCAATCTATAACATATCCAAGAACAATAATGAGATCAAGGTTTCAAAATGTTTGAGTAAAACTCTTTGAGAATTTGATAATTTTGTTAGAAAAAAATTTATATTACATTATATAATCGGAAGTAACTTGAAATCATTATGTATTTTCATATGTTATTATATAGCAATGTACTTCTATTAATTTGTTTACTATATTAATATGCTTCCATTTAGTCCGTAACATAATCGTAATTTAAGAAATCTACCAAATTTCAACAAATTCTTTTATAGTTGGGTAGTTATTTAGAATATTCTCTCCTAATAAGAAAAAAATTGAAATGCAATGCTATAACTTAGTAGATTTGTCAAAGCACAATTCATTTATAAGAAAAAGAAATTCAAAAGTACATTGCTCTAATGGAAAGAAGTGGAAGTACATATACCCTTTAAAATAAATTTCCACTTTCAGTAATACTATATATCACCTTTATATGATTTTATCATAAAAAT
Source organism: Lactuca sativa (assembly GCF_002870075.4). Classification (NCBI taxonomy): domain Eukaryota; kingdom Viridiplantae; phylum Streptophyta; class Magnoliopsida; order Asterales; family Asteraceae; genus Lactuca; species Lactuca sativa. Next base: position 23,866,425 of record NC_056626.2, read on the forward strand.
TTAATAGTTTTTAAACTATTTCATAATAGGTTGCAGGTTGTGATGGAAGTGTAGGATGGATTGTTGTGTGCCTAGTCGAGCTTCATAAAGTTGACGAGACCTAGCTCTACCAACTTCAATAAAGATCAGGTTCTTCAAATTAAACTTAATTTCATCTGGAGCTCTATCAAACATCCATAGGCAAAAAAAGTGAGTCGGCGTCCATCCCTCGATATGGTCTTCTAACCTAATTATTGTCTTCCTTTTGTAGTGTGTCTTCATGAGTGCTAGTTAGAATAGGTTGTCAAAAACTAGCTACCACGTATCTATAAGGCCACATAGCAACATTGGTGTCATCCGTATCATCAAACTGAGAAATTCATTAACAATAGCAATATGATAAATATCAACAAAACGTTCACTCGTTACCATAAACCAAGAAAACAAGTCTCACCATGCAAGGAAGAACACGATCCATCAGTCTTATACAAAATGTTCACAACACAACAAAGCCAGGAAACTCAGATAAAGGGCGAGGCTAAATGCTTATTAAGGTATATATATATATATATATATATATATATATATATATATATATATATATATATATATATATATATATATATATATATATATATATATATATATATATATATATATATATATAATGTGCTAAAAAAATTGGGCATTTACCTAAAATCTCAATAATCGCAGAGGACCAAGCCAATTAAAACTCAATATACAAACCGGATACATAACTAGTCGATTTGATTCGAACTAAAGCCATTTAGGTTCTAAAAAAGTATATATCTTAGGGATTCCTAAAAAAGGACGCATTATTGTTAACTCGTTAGACCGATGGGTATGAGCAACGTCATACGGTGTTAAGCTGATTTGGCAGCACCATGACGCACGTACACCGCCCCCCTCCCGTTATCAGCCGTTATGTGATCATTCGTTGCCATGATAACGGGTGGTAACGTGTAATTTTTTATCGTTGCTCATTTTTCACCTGTTTAAAAACGGTAATATTGCAGTTTAAAAACCGTATAAAAAACTACTAATTAATTTTTTTTACACTATATAAAAATATATATATATATATATATATATATATATATATATATATATATATATATATATATATCTCATTCTTTTTACCTACACTTATATTTCTCTATATCTATCTCTATTTTTTCTATCAGTCAAAACACAAACACAAAAATAAACCAAACACAAAAACCAACTATGGATCAAAACTCGAATGCTCTTCCTCCAAACACAAACACATTCATTCCAATAGGTTTTGCGGGATACGAGGGCTACATGAACCTTCTCAACTCGCAAATACTTGGACGACGAATAGTTTATTGGTGTTTTTTTTATATTATCGTGTGTTTTTTAGGACTATCGTGTATTTTTGGTTATATATATATATATATATATATATATATATATATATATATATATATATATATATATATATATATATATATATATATATATATGTGCTTTGTAATGTTTTTTTTTTTTTAAATTTGTATGGTATTTTTAATTTATTATTTAATGAAATTATGTTTTATTAATTTATATGTTTTTTTATAGATATATGACATAAATAAAAAAAATAAAAGAAATTAAAATAATAGAAATTAAAAACATCCAAAAAAATATAAAAAAAGAAATAGAAAATAATAAATGTTATCACATGTTATTTGGTGTTGTTCATTTTCACCTTGAATGTTATAACATCAAATTGTGACTAGAATGAGAGATGAACACTTTGGATGTAGTAATATGTTGCCTAACCTAGCAGTCTTAAAAAAGGTTTGTTACATAAAAACTAACTATAAGAAAATGAAGTACTATAAAAAAAAAACGCAATAAACTAATGATAACCAACAACTATAAAAAGACACCGGGAAAGGTCATAAAAAACGAAAAGATCCTAGATATTATCCTAATCAAGGCCCATATTGAAAGTTGTTATATGCCATTAGATTGGATATTGAGAACCCATAATCATCACGCAAATAATGTAACCAAATCTATTGTTTCTATCCTTTTGATTTAGTTGTTTGTTTCTATAAAGATTCTCAAAAAAGAGAAATAGAACCTTTTTTCTTGCAACATCCATCATGCCCCCTACCCAACCCTAAACATATATTATTTGAGTCACTTGTGATTGCTATTAATCATGCTCACAAAAGAAAAATACTAGTTTTAACTTTCTAGTATTCAATACTTATTTTATGTCTTGTATGTAACTAAAGATATGTAGTTGTATTTCCATTTAAAATTCTTAATTCATCCACATAAAATATATGTTTTACCGACTTGTACAATAGCTAAAATTTGTTATATCATTTATTTTTTACTTTTCTTAATTATCGGACAATATCTTCTTCTTTTCTTTTTCATGATTTATTATAGATAACAACAAAGACAAATATGAGGTAAAATGTCATTTCCCTCCTGCTTCTACTCTACTATGATCTATCTATCTCCCTCCATCACATCTGTTCAAATTCGGATACATTTTAAAATACATTCTTTAGAATCACTTATATATATATATATATATATATATATATATATATATATATATATATATATATATATATATATATATATATATATAAACTTTTATTAGTCTTTGAAGCAACAATCAAACAAAAATAGAAAATAATAATAATAATACTTACAAGAATTTAATCTAGAACCCGTATTTATCTTAATATGAAATTCAAAAGATACACGTACATATCAATAGTCCATACCATGTAGGTCCATGATGATAAGAGACCAATTGCAAACACACAATTTGTTGATAGATGGGATGGTGGTAGGTTTGATGATGGTGCGGGAAAGTTGGCTCGGTATGGTTAGAAGGACATGGGTGATTGGTGTGGAAGGAAGGCCAATAGGCCGACAAGAGGCACCTCATTGGGCTCACATGCTCCCTCCCCTAACTTCCACACACACTCATTCACGTTAAAGTTCAATCCACTCAACTAGGACCACTCTATCTTTAAAAATAAAAATAATAACTTTTTCAACTCATTTGTTGTTTTATAGATTCCATTTTAATTTTGCATTATGAGCAAATAAACAATTAAGGTATGAGAAAAACGCACAAAACGATTCAAAAGATGGTGTTTGGTATGGTATAATAGAATAATAAATGAATGGAATTGATAAGGTAATAAAAAGAATCCTTACATGTAATTTTGTTTTGGCATTTAAACATGTACTTTGTCATGTACAATTATAAAACTAAGTTAAATTATATTGAGAAATAGAGAAAAGAAAATATTTTAAAAATATATATTTTTTGGCTTAAACATATACATATTAATAAATAAATTGCATATAAAGATATTTATGGTGTCTAAGATTTGTAATACGTGTACTTCATTATCACTTTAAAAAGTTTTGTTAATAGTAAATTTAAATACCATGAAATCTTAAAATAGAATTAATGAAATAATATTTTAGTTATACTGGAAAATAGAAAAAAAAGTATTAGAATCTTTGAAAAAAAATTATTATTATAAAAAAATATAGAAATAAAAATAATTTAAAATCATGAAATTCATTTCATTTCATCAAATAATAAAAAGCACTCTTCTCCTAAAAAATAATGAAAATCATCCCAAGAGAAACAATCACATTCTATAGGAAATGTTACATTTCATTAGATTTCTGTATCAAACAAATTTTATCTTTTCATTCAACCTTAAATAATCCACCAAAAAAAATCATATAGTTTTTTCAAGATACATCAATGACGACACAACCACCCAAAAACCTCACTATATTGCGACTATAGTAAAGCCATTTCTGTAGCTTATTTATGGTCCTAACTATTTTAAAATTACAAGTAATTATAGCAAAATATGAAAGTTTTTATGCCTTTTTAGAAGAATCTCTTGAAAAAACTTTTGTAACTTTACTAGCATGCTTGAAAAAGTTAGATTTGTAAACTAATCCACAACACTGAACTTTGTTTTTTTTTTTTTTTTTTTTTTTTTTTTTTTTTTTTTTTTTTTTTTTTCAAAATGAAAAACTTTGAGTAAGCTTCTATTGTAGATGTTAATGCTTAGTCACATTTTTTTTTATTACTATACATGAAACACTGCCTGAATAAGTTTTCGTGTATTGGTAAATGGTAATATGAATTTTCGCTTACCGATTTATACTTTAGAAATGCTTAGATGTTAAGGACTATATATATATATATATATATATATATATATATATATATATATATATATATATATATATATATATATATATATATATATATATATATATATATATATATATATATATATATATATATATATATATATATATATATATAATGTAATATGTAATTTTTTTTTATGACTAAATATTTCTTTAAAACCACCAGTAAAAATCTAGAAAAAGAAACATTATAAGGAAAATAAAGCTAAAATTGAGTTTTGTAATCAGCAAACCTAATTAACCTTATATTTAATGCTTCTATTATAAATCCTAACTAGGTGACAATTTTCTGATGAGACTTTTCTTTGGCATTTTAAAACTTACCAATCACTTATACAGTCAAAAGCACCACCACATCAAAACCTTTTCTTTAAGTTCCATTAAGACCAAATAATCTCTCCACATAGAAGATCGTTGATCATGCCAGAGTTCAATTTATCAACACCCATCAACTTGAAATTTAACTTTAAAGAAAACAAGCCAAAGTCCAAAATGTAAAGATATGGTATGTAGTTGATTTGTGAGTATCGCACATGGGACATAAAAGTAAATCCACATCCATGCCCCTTTTAGGAACGTTCGATCTAGTTGAGGTCCGATCCAAATGAATACACAAAGCCAACACATATGATTTGATCGGAAGGAGCTTAGTCTATTAAGTAGATATGACCCCCACCTCTAAAGTGTCATGATCAATATATCGTATAGCAAAACTGCAAAAGAGACGTGTTGATAAGAAAGAAACAAAGACTCCAATAACAATTACAACACATTCCATTCAGTCTCTTCAACACCATCCATTTGAAGAAGATGCACACAAGTAGGCCAAAGACCAATCTTGTGTCGATCCTTGACCAAGCAAAATCCTTCAACTGTCTCCGACTCAAAAAGACGTCCAAAACTTTGTAAATACACCATTAACGACCTTTTATTACATAAAATATTCATGTTAAACCCTTTTGTAGTTTTGTTGAAGTTGTCTTCAACATCGAATACTATATCCTTTTTCGAACCACCTATGGTCATCAACCCACAACCGTCATTAGACCCATAGATCTAGGCCTGACAATGGAGCGAGTTTTGACCCTGATCCAATCCAAACCCTTAATAATTATACGGGTTTGGAGCATAGTTTTTGATCCGTTTACCCGTTAACGACCCGTACCCGCTAACCCTTTTATTAAAAGGGTCGGGTATGGATAATTACCGATCTGCTCCATTTATAACCCGCCCCATATAAATTTTAGAATCATACATTTTTATTTTATACTGCCTAAATTTTACTTTAAATTACAATCAAAAGTCCAAAGAGAAAAAGTTGAAGACTAAACTATTTATACATAGGACTCAGGGACTCAACTTCTAGACTTTCAGTCTTCTCCCAAGAATCATGATGTCATTTCATTTATATTTCATCATGTAATCACCAATTTCATTTATAAAATCAATAAATTCATTTATCATCTGGACGAAGTTTGTAATTGTTATTTGTTATCAATGTAGTCGATGGTCAAAAACCAATAGGAAGTAACTACAATAATGATTTTAATTCCAATCGAAAGTCTTTGAGTACATAATGTGTTTTATAAATCAACATTTGTTTTATTTAAAAAATGTGATTTTTTGATTTAAGTAAAATATATTTGATTATTCAAAAATAACTACGGGTTACGGGACGGGTTTGGATATCTGCTGATTCGGTGGATAAGGGTATGAGTTTGATTACTCAAAACTCTACAGGTTATGGAGCGGGTTTGGATCGTTTTTTGAAATTTGTTAAAAAGGTTTGGGTCAATGTCGATTCGCTTCAAACCCGCCTCATTGCTAGGTCTACATAGACCACATTCATAACGTGAAGCCAAAGAAAAGATCCTTCGATTCAACTAAAACAACCACACCGTTTATCGACTAAACACAAAAGTCTCTTATTCCAAGCTTCTTTCCTCTTTAGTAGCCGATTTTTCCTTTCTAATCCAAACTATTTCTTTATTAAATTTTATAATAAACGCAACATTTAAGTGAATCATCATTCTTAATAAATAAAGAACTTTTTGTTATATGTCACATTCTCATTGATTTGACCACATGTCATTTTGTGATTATTTTCAATTAATTTTTTTTCCACATAGCATTTTGTGGTTTTTTTATTTTATTAATTTCCACATAATATTTAAATGTAATAATTGTAATAAATGTAATAATAAATGCATATCAATTTTATTAATGGAGTTCCTTCTCATTTCAAATTTTCTAAAGTAAAGTTTCATTAGTTTTCTTTGTTTATTTATCTAAATTATCTGTTTAATTTAAAAGAAAAACAAACAATTTAATTATAATAATTCAATATTTTTCTATTTTTTCTTATAAATTCAAACTTCTCAAATGTTTAGAATTTCATATTTTTTTTTCTTTAAAATGAACCAATGTAATACATGAGTCTTACACCTAATTTTATAATGAAATTGTATATATTTTTATCTGACTAAAAATATAGTTTTACTTTTAAACTTATATTCCAATCTTATTCACAACCTAACATAAATTTCCATTGCATGGATGCGCCTAAAAAGTAGCTACCAAAAATAAAATGGTAAGGAGGACCCACACAGAAGTTGTACATTATTTATGAATACAAAAAATACAACAAAAATACATAAAAATTTGCATGTGCCATAGTCACATCTCAATTTTTGGGTATTGGATTTTAGTTTATGTTCATCATCTATGCCAATTTTCTAGAAAAGTTATAATAAGATATACCCTAACTTTTATAAACTGTAATATAAACGACAATTAAAACATTTATAATTTTTGATTTATATTAGAGTTTTTTTAGAACCAGCAAAGTTTATTAAGTAAAAGAAGAAGAGGTACAAAATCAAACAAAATCACGCGACAACACCATTACAAAAGAGAAACTTCAAGCCTATTACTTGTATGAGTTATTACACCAATCTATCTAGTTATAAACACCTTCATTGCTCTAATGTTTGAACTAGATGAACAACAATGACTTGATAATGTCCACAACCTTTGTAGGAGTAATTCGAGTTTGGTTGAAGATTCTTTCATTTCTCGTATTCCATATATTCCAAATTGTTATGTAAAAAAAATACCTATCAACACCTTTTTCCTCTTTTGGCAATTTCCCCAAGTTGCGTCAAATTCCAGCACCTCGCTAGTATTTTCACATTAAGACATCGCTACACCACACCATCTAATTCTAGCAAATGTATGATAGAATTTGAACATTCTAACCTAATGTTTAACACATTTATTTCTACTTTGTGACTAGCATTTAAAGCGGCGTCTTGTGAATCATAATGTATTCAAATTGAAAATATTATTAATTTTATCAAAATATGATATTTGTCACTATTTTATATGGGTAGAAAAATAAGTAAAAAGAAAATTTAAGAAGATATTTAATTTCACATTTGAATTTATTGCAAAACTTATAGATATAGCTGAAATACTAATTAAGGAAAATGAATTATAGATGATCCTCAAAATAGTTTTGTTTTTTTTTTTAACCATGGTTGTGTATTTTAAAAATATATTTACCAAAAGGATGTTGTTTTAAAAATATTTACTATTTATGTTAAATTTTATATCAAATCAAAATTAGAAGAAAAAAAAAACGCCTCCCACAAATGTCGCCTATGTTACCTCTCGACTTCACATATTCTTCTTCGATCCCGACCCCAACTTGTCGCCAGTGTCCGTCACCGCCACAGTCGACGCTGACGATTATTCCCCTGCCATAGAAGACACTAGTGATTCCCTATCCACTGTAGATGACATCGATTCCCTCTCCTCCGTTGCAATGTCGTCCGATTTTCTTAACCATCACAAGAGACGCGATTGATCATCACAACATACATTTCTTTAGTTTTTGTAAATACTCTATTCCAATTTTCACAAAACGCTCTTACAATTTGATTTTTGGAGCCATAATTCAAAATTATGCTCTGATTTTATGATTCTAGCCCTTATTACAATCTGACAATTTATTTTAATGTTTTTATGATTTTCTGTTTTGCTCTTATTTGGTAGTTGGATGTTGCTATATTGTTTTTCTATTGTTGTGGAACAACTTTTGATGGTCCAGATGGTATAAATTATAGTAAGGCTTGTCTAAACAAATCAATCAAGGTTAAGAAACAAAAGTACAATTTAATTAATTGGTAGATTATATATATATATATATATATATATATATATATATATATATATATATATATATATATATATATATATATATATATATATATATATATATCATGTTACATCTTGTGGTAAGCAACAACACCACATCAACTTAACCTACAAACATCTATAACTTGGTATTAGAAATGTCATAAAAAACATTCCCCATCAAAGATAATGATGATCTTGTCATCATGTTTGATGTGCTACCTCTACATCAACAAGTAAGTAACTTTGATCTATATTTAGATGTTGAAGATAATGTACAAATTTGCCACACAGAGATGATGTTTAGGTATAAACACTTGTGGTTTACAAGATTTTTAAGTTTGTACTTGTTATGGATATGATAACTTACATTGTAATTTTTACAGAAGAAATCATGAATCTATTGTAGTAGAATAGGAAATGACCAATGAATTAGTATTGATACGATACTGATTTTCCCCGAATTGCGTCACGCCTTTCCATTCATATAAATACCAATATTACATGGGTTGAATACATAGAATGGGATAGCTATACAAAAACTAAATGGGCTATACAAAATAAATAAAAGAGTGTATAAAATGCGCTAACATCCCCCTGCAGTCAGAACAGGAGGTCACAAACGGACATTCATACTGGATCTGAAATCAAGAAATAGAGATGATGGAAGCCCTTTGGTGAAGATATCCTCATACTGTAAAGCTGAGGAACATGAAGAACTCGAATGTGTCCCAAGGCAACTTTGCCATAGACAAAGTGGATGTCAATCTCGATATGCTTCCTTCGTTGATGTTGAACGGGATTAGTAGAAAGGTATACGACGTTGACATTATCACAGTAGACTAGAGTGGCGGTGAGAGGCAGATAAAGTAACTCACAAAGCATATTACGTAGCCATCTTGTTTCAGCAACAACATGATACTCCGCTTCAGCACTAGACCGAGAGATGGTAGTTTGACGCTATGAAGACCAGTAGAGGAGATTCTGACCAAGAAACACACAATATCCAGAGGTGGAGCTACGAGTAGTGGAACAACCAGCCCAATCAGAATTAGAGTAAGCAACTAACCCACATTAGGGAGATACATATAACTGAAGTCCATGATCGAGAGTGCCCTGAATGTACCAAAGAATCCGCTTATGTGCGGAAAAATGTTGCTCTCGAGGGTAATACATGTAGAGACACACCTTTTGAAACGAGTAGGAGATGTCTGGATGGGTAAAAGTCAAGTATTGAAGAGCAACCACAAGATTGTGGTAAAGTGTCGAGTCGAAAACAAGAGGACCCGTGCCATCAATCTTGGTTGTGGTGTCAGCCGGTGTGTGTGTGCGGGTTTGTAGTTCGACATCTTTGCACGTTCAAGTATCTTAATGGCACACTTTTATTGAGATAAAACCATGCAATGGTTATCTCTAGTGACTTTAACACCAAGAAAATAGTTCAAAGAACCCAAATCAGTCATGGCAAACTCATCCCGTAGTGTGGAAATGACATGTCGAAGGAGTTTGTTTGAAGATGCAATTAACACAATATCATCTACATAGAATAAAAGATAGGCAAGACTATCACCCTGTCTGTATATGAAAAGAGACGTGTTAGATTTGCTGTTGATGAACCAAAACCGAGTAATAAACTGAGAAAATCTATGATACCAAGCCCATGGTGCCTGTTTGAGACAATAAAGAGATTTTTGAAGAAGACAAACATGATCAGGGGTTGAGGTGCTACGGAAGCCTGGGGGTTGGTGCATATAAACAATATCCTGAAGGTGACCGTGAAGAAAAACATTCTTCACGTCTAACTGATGGACATGCCACGAATGAGAGATGGCTATACTTAGAATTATCCTTATAGCAGTCGACTTAACAACCGGGCTAAAGGTCTCATCACAATCTATCCTAGGTTGCTGACTGCAACCATTAGCAACCAAATGTGCCTTGTATCGGGCAAGACATCCATCTGCAATAAGTTTCTTTTTTAACAACCAAATAGAATTAACCACATTAACATTTGAAGGCCGAGGTACAAGTACCCAAGTCTCGTTAGAAATAAGTGTTTTATATTCATATTTCATAGCATTTAACCAGTTCGGATCTCGAAATGCTTAAGTATACGTATGAGGAACAAGAGAAGAAGAATCAAGGACGGTGTGAAGATTTAGTTTTTGAATTGGTTTAGTAATACCGTGGCAATATCGAGTGGCCATGGAGTGAGTAGACATGGAGGGAGGAGCAGGAGTGAGTTAAGACACTTGAGGGGCTGGAGTGGAAGAGTGATCAATGACGGACGGAAGCGAAGCACCATACGACATGGTATCGTTGGGGGTACTTGCTGCTGAAGGAGGGTTTTCATCATCGTAAAGAGGAGGTTCGATGACCATGTTAGATCTGAGAGGGTGAGAATCTGTGGACGGATCGTTAAACGTATTACGAGACTCGTTAGTTTCAAGAAAATTATAATTGGGGGGTTGATCCGGTGTCATAGAACCAAAAGGAAATAATTTTTCGTCAAAAGTGACGTGACAGGAAATAATGATTTATTTTGTGTGAAGGTTAAGGCAATGAGAACCTTTTTGGTTTGAAGGATATCCAAGGAAAATTCATGACACCGAGTGACGTTGAAGTTTATTAGTGGTTTTAAGGTCTGATAACAAAGACATCCAAAGACACAAAGGTGAGAGTATGATGGGTGTTTGTTGAATAGCTTGAAAAATGCCGTGTCATTTTTTATAGTGGTGGAGTGTAAGATGTTGAGGAGGTGAGTAGCTAGGTGAAGGGATTCGACCCAAATAGGTAGGTAGAATGTGAGCTTCAAAGAGAAGGGTTCTCATCATGTTATTAAGGATTTAAAGCATACGCTGATGGTACGAGGAGGTACAACCATCACTGACCAAGGAACAACATTCCCCAATGCACTTTTGAAGTTTGAATTAAACCTGCCGCCATTTCTGCCTTGGCGACCACCACTGCGACCATGGGATCGACTACTCCGTCTGCCACCATGATTGTTCCGACCTCCCACATGATTGCCGGAATTATGTGTTTCGGTAATTCTGATTTCGATTTTGATGCTCGGTGTTGAGAACTGTTGGTGAGGATGAGTTGTCTTGGTGAAATGGTTCAATGGTTATGAGGCAAGCTTGATCTTTACTCATGGCCCTCTTCTCAAGTGTGAGAATGGACCTCATTTTAAGTAACGTGGGGAAAGGTTTTGTGTTCCGTAGCACCGGTTTAATGTGAGAAAATTTTTGAGATAATCCGTCGATCACATATGTGATAAGGTTTCATTATGGAACGGGAGCAACAATGTTAGCTAGAAGATCAGATATGGATTTGATACGATTGCAATAATCCATGACAGTGGAGTCACCTATGGTGATGTTTCTAAGTTCATCATCAAGTTCAATTGCTTTTTGTTCTTTGTTTTCATGGAATAAAGTTTCAATAACATTCGATACATCCTTGGTTGAGGCATCATTTGTTATTATGACTTGAAGAACAGACTGAGTGAGGGAGCGATATAACCACTGTTTGACAATATTGTCGACAATGTCCCATTCTGGACGGGAGTGCTAGAAGTTTCTCCTGTGAGATGATGATAAACCTTGTATCCTATGCAATGGGTTTTAAATAATTCCTTTCAAAGAGTCATAATTTAGCTTATCAAGATCCAAAATAAGAGGTACATAGGACTTGATATTAGTGATTCCATAGATTTTATCATTAAGGGTAGTTTTTGGAGGAGTAGGATCGTTAGTAACCATGTGTAGAAGACGAATGGAAAGGATAAAATAGGAAGAGAGACAGAGGCTGTAGATGATACCAAAAGAAGCAGAAAAGTGATCGAATGAGGCCGAGAAGAATAAGAGTGGTGGAGAAACTCGTTGAAGGACCGAATAGGGTTGAAACCCTGATACCATGATACGATACTGATTTTCCCTAAATTGCCTCACGCCTTTCCATTTATATAAATACCAATATTACGTAGGTTGAATACAAATAATGGGCTAGCCATACAAAAACTAAATGGGCTATACAAAATAAATATACGAGTGTATAAAATACGCTAACAAGTATTACCTAATATGCGCCCAGTGGCGGACACAAATAGTTATGATAGTATTGGTAAAAAAAATTCATCCAAATATAATAACATAAAAAAAAAATTATATGTTGCACCTATATTTTTTTGGACCTCTACATAGAAGTGACCGTTATATTTAAAGATGTTTCACCTATATAGAAAAATAATTATACTTATAGACTAAATTGGTGTAATGGTCCGGGACCCTATGGGCTCTACACATGTCCGACACTGCATGCTAACGTTATATCATAGATATTCAAAATGAAGATTTCTACATAATTTCCTAAATTGTTGTTGTGAGGAATGGAATAATTAGTGATAATGAAATTGATGAAAATGATATGTTAGAAGAAGATGGCATCGGAGAAATAAAATGATGAAGAATATGGAGTTGCCATCACTCAAGAACATGAACTACTACATGTAGATAGGCGTAAAACATCCTTTTACATCAACTTTCAAGCATCTTTAACTTTTACCATTATAGAGGAACAAACGCGATTAGTGATGTTCAATGAGCAATAATGATTTTACACGAGAGTTGGAAAAAGATTATTTCAAGGATAAAGAATTTATTACCAATTTTTTTTTACTGCGTTGAATTACATGAATTCAAGATCCTATGAGATTTTACAACTAATACATATTTCTTAATTAAACAAACCAGATAGTAAAATTACTATGTATAGAGATGTTTAAAATGACATAACTTTCCTCTCTTCTTAATGCAGTACGGTTGTGTTGTAACAATTTTACAAATTTTATTCATTGTTTACATTACTAATATGGTAAAAGAAACTCCAAAAATTCATATCTAATACCAACGCACTTTACATTTTAAGTCCCTATACATGTGGATTATGTATTAAAATGGCACAACATAAATTCATCTTACATTTCAACTTCAACCCGACTAACCCGACCCTACAAACCCAAAACCCGATTAACCCGAACCCGACTAACCCATACCTTATTAGGGTCGGGTTTAGGGTGAATAATTTTTTCTAGAAAAACCCAACTAACCCGAACCGTTTAACCCGAAACCCGATCGGATTAACCCGATTAATAACCCTACATATAACGTAACTGGTCAGTGGAATGGAAACCATTGTTGGACTGGTATACGCATGGTGTGGAATTTGGAAGAATAATGGGATATGCCGCACTTGGAGATGGACTGTCATTGGCCGCTGCTCATCTCGACGACCTGTATATTCAACAAACTCCTCTAGCTAACACTTACAAATGGCGCTTAGTTTTATCTTATGACGGAACTTGATTCTTTGGTTTCCATTTGCCTTTCTTGAATTACCTGATTACTTTCTCTGATATGATAAGTGAAACCAATTCATTCTTCGTTTTTTATGTACCCTAATTTCTGCCTCAAACTGATTGAATTTCCCAATTACTCTATATATCTGTTATCTCCCGTATCTCTTTCTGTCAATCTTCGACATCTTTTTCCTTTTTTCTATTTTGATTATTGATTATGATTGTAATTGCTTTGTTCTATTAGGTTGGCAGTATCAACCATCAATGCCAACCTTATAGTGCCTCTTGGAACAAGCCCTAACTCGAGTTACAAAGCTAGAACATAAGGATCTATGTGTAGTCGGTGCTTGTAGAACCGACGCTGGAGTTTATGCCCTCAGTCCGGTCTGCCTTCCATCATACGTTTATTGATGAGGTTAGATTAAAAGCTTGAAACATGATTTTATCTTTTTTTTTTCAGGTGGCACAGTTTGTTACACCATTCAAGTACAAGGATCTGCATGACATGAATGCAACACTGAATGGTATTCTTCCTCGTAATGTTCAAATTCGAGAAATCAGCCCTCCACTCCGTGGCTTCCATGCTCATTTTTCAATCATCGGAAAGATCTACCATTACTTTTTTGTGAGATGACTGAACACCACCGATGCTAACTTGCTTAGAGTGTATGCTTCCTTGTTTTTTTTCTCGTGGCACTTGATTGATCTCGAACTTTTTGAAATTTCTTTGCCCATTCTTTTGCTTGACTCAAGTATTTATGCATATGTATTTCTTTCTCACTGGAATCCCCGTTTATCTGATTGACTACTACCATAGAATCGCAATATACCTTTATCTCTAGGATGTCCATGCTTTGTACCAAACGTAAGCCTGCAAGCAAAGCATCGGATTCTGCCTTATTGTTGGAACATGAGAATTCGAACCTAAATGCATAAGCTAATTTATCTCCTTACGGATTAACAAGGATGATGCCATCTACCGAACCATCTTTACTCGAGGCCCCATCAGTATGCAATTGTAACATTCGGGTTCCCAGGTATTATATTTTGTTCTTTTATTTTTGGTTATTGTGGGGGGACTCGGCGAGTTGGCATCCAAACTCGCTGAGTATGGTCGCGGATTCGTATACGAGTTCATAGCTGGACTCAGCGAGTTCTCGAGTGGACTCGGCGAGTCCACGCTGTTGAATGAAACCCTAATTTCCAGGGCTTGAGACCTATTTAAAGGGCCTTATGGCTGTCATTTGCGGCCACCAACCCCAAGAGAGAAACCCTAAAGAGATCTAGAGCGTTTTTGAGGAAGGAGAGGCCAATCTTGAACTTTTGTGGGTGTTTTTGCAAGAAGGAAGTGTTCAAGGCAAGATGAGGCTGAAGGAGGTGCGATTTTGGTGGTTTTTGAGCTCTTAGAGATTGTATTGAGGTATTATTCTCGGACCTTCTTCAGTTTTGATGTTGATCCTTTGTGTTAGGGTTTTCTAACCCTTTTAGAGGTGGATTAAGTAGAGCATTTGGTCCCTTCTCGAGTTTGTGTTCTGGATCTGGACCTAAAGAGGTCCAGAGGCCTTAACCCTTGGAGCTTTATGAGTCCTTTTGGGAGCCATGGGCTAGGAATGTCAGTTTTAGGGCTAAATCACCATTTTCGACCATTTAGATGTTATATGAGTGCCAAGGTTCGAACTTTACGTGATTATTATGCTTGGGGAGGCCAAATCTATGATTGTATGGAACAGATATGACCTCAGAAGTTGTTTTGAGTTTGTGCATGGCATGAACTCGCCGAGTCCGAAGAATAGACTCGGCGAGTAGTATGAAGGTTGCCTAATAATCACTCAGTGAGTGGACTTGCCGAGTTGGGGGAATAACTCGGTGAGTCAGGGAGAGTCAGGGGTCTGAGTTCAAGTTGGAACTCGCCGAGTTGTTCTTGAGACTCTGCGAGTTGAGTCGGAGTGGCCCCACGATTCATGCCAGGCGGAACTCGTCGAGTCCAGGGAAGTACTCGACGTGCCAAGAGAGGGTCTAAGAGAGTCAGTGGACACATGTAGACTCGCCGAGTCGCCCTAGTGCACTCGCCGAGTCGGGTCAAAGTTTGACCGTTGACCTTGTTGACTTTTGTATTTATGGGAGTATTTACTTTATGTGATTAGGTGGAGGCTAGATCACATTTCTTCCGAGTCAGATACTTACCGAGACATCGGGGTGAGTCTTCTCACTGTACGTTACCTAGAGTGGTACTATGCGATGACCAGAGGGTCTTATGTGTTATGTATGTGATTATGTGCTATGTAATATTTGTATGTTGTATGATGAGATAGACCGGACCGGAGGGTCCAATGAGCTATGACCGGACCAAAGGGTCCAACGAGCTACGGGACTAGAGGGTCCCGCTGAGACACATCGACCGGAGGGTCGCATTATAGCCTCGAGTGGTGTATGTGTTGTATGTGGTATTTTGGGGAACTCACTAAGCATTTATGCTTACAGTTGTTGTGTTATGTGTTTCAGGTACTAGTGATGAGCGCGGGAAGGCGCCGGTATGATTCGTACACACACGCGTTGGAGTTTTTGTAGAGATTCTGGGAAGATGTTTTGTGACAATAACATTTGATACAATGTGTTTGATATTATTTTATGAATGAATGAATGTTTTAAAAATGAAAAATTATTTTGAAAATTTACGTTGTTACAAGTTGGTATCAGAGCCTTGGTTTGAGGGATTTGAATGCATCTTCGGGCGTATCTGAACTAAAACTGAGGATTTGAGAAATTTTTTTCTAATGAAGTAAAAATTTTGAAAAGAGTAAAAAGAGTTTTGAGACAAATAGAGCAGAGCCGTGTGTACGATCAGCCGGCGCCCGAACGGTGAATCCCCAAAAAGTACCCTTGCATTATGTGTTATGAGATATGTTATGTTATGCATGCTAGAGTAGGCTAGGTATAAATATTAGGACTAGAGTGGCCTGATTTGTGATGCCTTAGCCTAGGAGATTTCTGCTGCTGAGATGCTTTGAGAGTAGAGTACTTGTAATCCAAGATCCAAGGAGGAGGGCTTGGAGTGAATACTGATGCGATGTGGTCAGTAGTATTGGTCCCGTACTACTGAAGACACCGGATCAGTGGGCATTCCAAGTAAGAATCATTTGGACAACGGAGGACAAGTAGGGTTGCGTCATCGAGTATGTGTATGCTCGATAGAGTCTCTGATAATTTTTGTTGTATTTCAGAGGCATCATGGTTGGGACTCGACACACACCAAAGAGCAGTGGTGTCAGCGACGAGGAGATCCGTTGATTGATTCATGAGGAGGTTGCTGCTGCCATCCGGGCTGAGATTCCCGAGATGTTTGGGGACATCAAGACCACGTTGATTGAGACCTTTGATAAGCGGTACGCCACGCTGACTGAGGCTGCTGCAGCTGCAGCTACTGCTGCTGTTGCTGCTGCCAGACCTCATGGGGGTGACTCGTTGTTGTTCCGGGAGTTCAGCAACACGAAGCCACCAGAGTTCGAAGGGACGCATGACCCGATTGCCGCTATGAGGTGGATCTCTGACATTGAGGGATGCTTCTATACGTGTTCTTGTCCAGAGCACTTGAGGGTTCAATTCGCTTTGAACCAGCTTCGCCTGGGAGCGAAGGATTGGTGGAAGTTCGTGATGGCGAACTTCGCTTTGGCTGAGATCTCCGAGGTGACCTGGGAGAGGTTCACCGCTATGTTCAGAGAGGAGTATGTTCCCCGGTGGAGAGGGAACAGTTGATTCAGGAGTTCTTGACCCTCAAACAGGGTACTGATTCTGTGGCAGTGATCACCAGGAAGTTTCATGAGAGGGCGATGTTTTGCCCTGAGCAGGTGTCATCTGAGCAGGCTCGTATGAGCCGTTATCTGAGTGTGTTGAGGAGTGATATTCGGGAGTTGGTGGTGAGCTCGACTTAGCGGACATTTTCCAAGCTCCAGGAAAATGCCCGGAAGAGGGAGATTGAGTTGGAGACTCAGGCCAGGGAGGAAGCCGAGTCACAGAGGGCGGATCAGCGGCCGGCTCAGTCTCAGCCGGCAGCCAAGCGGGCTAGACCCGCTGATTTGAGATCTGGAGGTGCGAAGGGCCGCACTTGTGGGAAGTGCGGTAAGAGTCACGAGGGGTCGTGCAGGGTAGGGGTATGCTACACGTGTGGGAAGGAGAGGCATATCGCGAGGGATTTCCCCAAGGGATTCTCGATTTGCTTTCATTACAACCAGACCGACCATCGGAAGGCCAAGTTCCCGCAACTTTTTCAGGGATCAGCATAGGGATCTGCGTCTGCTGTTAGGACTACCAAGGTTCGACTGGTGAAGGTCGAGGCCCCGAAGGCTCGTGGGAGAGCATTTTAGTTGACCGCGGAGGAGGTCCGTGCGGCGCCCGATGTTGTGGCTGGTATGTACTCTCTTTTCATCTTTTATTTGAGTTGAGTTTTTATGCTTATATGATGATATGCGTAGGTACTTTTCTTGTGAGTTCTGTGCCTGCGTTGGTATTATTTGACTCGGGTGCGAGTCGGTCGTTTGTTTCCGTAGCATTTAGTCAGCATATTGGTATCCGTCGAGAGGCGTTGGATCGGCCTCTGCGAGTTTCCATAGCTGATGAGCGAGCAGTGTATGCTTCGGATGTGATTCGAGGATGTGTCCTTGAGATATTCGGTGTGGAGTTTCCGATAGATCTGGTTCCGATCGCGATAGGGGACGTGTGTGTTATAGTGGGTATGGATTGGTTGAGCCGATTTGGAGCTGTGATAGACTGCAGGCGTCAGTTGGTGACGATTCGAGACCCTAGTAGGGGAGTTCTTACAGTGCACGGCGAGGGTACACGTGCGGGGTCAGCATTTTGTTCGGCTGCCAGAGCGAGGCAGAGTCTACATCACGGCTGTAGAGGATTTTTGGCATATGTGATGGATGCAACGGTTGTGTCAGAGAGACCGGAGTCGGTTGAGGAGGTTCCGATAGTGTGCGAGTTTCCGGATGTGTTTCCAGAGGAATTGTCGGGTGTGCCTGCGGAGAGGCAGGTAGGGTTCGGTATTGAGTTGGTTCCGGGAGCTGCGCCTATCGCTAAGGTGCCTTATCGCCTTGCGCCTCCGGAGATGCAGGAGTTATCCTCGCAGCTTCAGGAGCTACTGGGGAAGGGGTTTATCAGGCTGAGCAGTTCGCCATGGGGGCGCCTATTCTTTTTGTCAAGAAGAAGGATGGTTCACTACAGATGTGCATTGATTATCGTGAGCTGAATAAGCTAACGGTCAAGAACCGTTACCCATTGCCGAGGATCGATGATTTGTTTGATCAGTTGCAGGGAGCATCTTGGTTCTCCAAGATCGATTTGAGGCCTGGGTATCATCAGGTGAGGGTGCGGGAGGAGGAAGTCCAGAAGACAACATTCCGGACTCGTTATGGGCATTACGAGTTTGTGGTGATGCCTTTCGGACTCACCAACACACCGGAGGAATTCATGGATCTCATGAACAGGGTGTGTAGACCGATGTTGGATCACTCAGTGATCATGTTCATCGACGACATATTGGTGTATTCGAGATCCACAGAGCAGCATGAGGAGCATTTGAGGGAGATCCTCGGAGTTCTGAGATCGGAGAGGCTTTATGCCAAGTTCTCCAAATGTGAGTTCTGGCTATGAGAGGTTCAGTTTCTAGGACACCTCATTGACCAGAATGGGATCTTGGTCGATCCGGCCAAGATTGAGGCGGTCATGAGGTGGGAGGTGCCGAGGTCACCCACCGAGATCAGGAGTTTTCTGGGTTTGGCCGGCTATTATCGGAGATTTATTAAGGATTTCTCCAAGATCGTCGTGCCACTCACCAAGTTGACCCATAATGGTGTTGCGTTTTCTTGGGGTTCGGAGCAGCAGACCTCGTTCGAGACACTTCGTCAGAAATTATGCGAAGCACCAGTGTTAGCTCTTCCGGAAGGGATGGAAGATTTTGTGGTTTTATGTGATGCATCGATATCCGGATTGGGAGCGGTGCTTATGCAGAGGGGGCATGTGATTGCATATGCATCGAGGCAGCTTAAGCCTCATGAGTCGAGATGTCCCACTCATGATTTGGAGCTGGGAGCGGTAGTGTTCGCTCTCAAGATCTGGCGACATTATCTGTATGGGGTTCGGTGTATGATATACACGGACCACAAGAGCTTGAAGTATTTGATGGATCAACCCAACCTGAATATGCGCCAGAGGAGGTGGTTGGATGTGGTCAAGGATTATGATTGTGAGATCCTGTACCACCCGGAAAAGGCTAATGTGGTAGCCAATGCATTGATCCGCAGGGCGGAGGGCACCCCAATACGAGATGTCTGTTTGAGATGACAGTGATGACCCCGGTGTTGGATGTTATTCGTGGGGCCTAGGCTGAGGCTATGAAGCCAGAAAGCTAGAAGAGAGAGCGAGTTGTCGGGCTGGTATCAGAATTAGTTACTAATAGCCGGGGGCTTATGACATTTCAGGGTCGGATTTGGGTACCGTCCGTGGGCGGTAAGCGTACCATTTTGATGGAGGAGGCCCATCGATCGAAATTATCGATCCATCCCGGGGCCACTAAGATGTATTTAGACTTGAAAAAGGATTATTGGTGGCCCTGTATGAAGAGGGATGTTGCATGGTTTGTAGAGAGGAGCTTGACCTGTCGCAGGGGGAAGGCCGAGCACCAACGTCCACATGGTAAGCTGCAGCCATTAGAGATTCCCGAATGGAAATGGGAACAGATTGCCATGGATTTCATCACCAAATTGCCAAGGACCACGAGGGGTGTCGATGCAATTTGGGTGATTGTGGACAGGTTGACGAAGAGTGCTCACTTCCTGGCCATCAGTGAGAGCTCTTCCGCGGAGAAGTTGGCGGAGATGTACGTGAGAGAGGTGGTATTGCGGCATGGAGTGCCAATCTCAATTGTCTCAGATCGAGATGTACGTTTCACTTCCAGATTCTGGAAGAAGTTTCATGAGGAATTGGGTACGAAACTACATTTTAGTACCGCATACCACCCACAGATTGACGAACAGAGTGAGCGGACGATTCAGACGCTCCAGGACATGCTCCGGGAATGTGTGTTGGATTTCGGCAGGAGTTGGGACACGTATTTGCCCTTGGCGGAGTTTTCTTATAACAAAAACTATCATTCGAGCATTGGCATGTCGCCCTTTGAGCTGTTGTATGGAAGAGGTGTTGAACCCCTATTTGTTGGGGAGAATTAGTGTAGCTTGTGATGGGAAGCACCGAGATTGTGCTTCAGATGACAGAGCAGATCCAACAGGCCAGATAGAGGTTGTTGACCGCTCAGAGTTGTCAAAAGAGTTATGCGGATAGACGCAGGTCCAAGCTCGAGTTTCAGGTCGGCGACTTCGTGCTCTTAAAGGTCTCTTCTTGGAAAGGAATGATCTGATTCAGGAAGAGGGGCAAGTTGGGGCCCCGATATATTGGTCCTTTCAGGGTGATCGCGAGGGTAGGCAGGGTAGCCTATCGTTTGGAGTTGCCAGCAGAGTTGGGTGAGATTCATGACACTTTCCACGTGTCGCAGTTGCGAAAGTGTATAGCCGACGAGTCAACAGTGGTTCCATTAGAAGATATTCAGGTGGATGCGAGCCTGAATTATGCTGAGAGACCGGTGGCGATCAGGGATCGGAAGATCAAGGTTTTGAGGAACAAGGAAGTGCCTCTGGTGCAGGTCCAGTGGCAGCATCGGAAAGGGTCAGAGTTAACTTAGGAACCGGAGTGTGAGATGCGGGGAGCAGCATCCAGAGTTGTTTTCAGAGCGAGACTTCGAGGGCGAAGTCTGATTCTAGTGGGGGAGAATTGTAACATCCGGGTTCCCAAGTATTATACTTTGTTCTTTTATTTTTGGTTCTTGTGGGGGGGACTCAGCGAGTTGGCGTCTAAACTCGCCGAGTATGGTCGCGGATTCGTATGCGAGTTCACAGTTGGACTCGGCGAGTTCTCGAGTGGACTCGGCGAGTCCATTCTGTTTAATGAAACCCTAATTTCTAGGGTTTGAGACCTATTTAAAGGGCCTTATGGCCGTCATTTGCGGCCACCAACCCCCAGAGAGAAACCCTAAAGAGATCTAGAGTGTTTGTGAGGAAGGAGAGGCCAATCTTGAACTTTTGTGGGTGTTTTTGCAAGAAGGAAGTGTTCCAGGCAAGAGGAGGCTGAAGGAGGTGCGATTTTGGTGGTTTTTGAGCTCTTAGAGATTGTATTGAGGTATTATTCTCAGACCTTCTTCAGTTTTGATGTTGATCCTTTGTGTTAGGGTTTTCTAACCCTTTTAGAGGTGGATTAAGTAGAGCATTTGGTCCCTTCTCGAGTTTGTGTTCTGGATCTGGACCCAAAGAGGTCCAGAGGCCTTAACCCTTGGACCTTTATGAGTCCTTTTGGGAGCCATTGGCTAGGAATGTCATTTTTGGGGCTAAATCACCATTTTGGACCATTTAGATGTTATATGAGTGCCAAGGTTCGAACTTTACGTGATTATTATGCTTGGGGAGGCCAGATCTATGATTGTATGGAACAGATATGACCTCAGAAGTTGTTTTGAGTTTGTGCATGGCATGAACTCGCCGAGTCCGAAGAACAGACTCGGCGAGTAGTATGAAGGTTGCCTAATAACCACTCAGTGAGTGGACTTGCCGAGTTAGGGGAATGACTCAGTGAGTCAGGGAGAGTCAGGGGTCTAAGTTCAAGTTGGAACTCGCCGAGTTGTTCTTGAGACTCGGCGAGTTGAGTCGGGGTGGCCCCGCGATTTATGCCAGGTGGAACTCGTCGAGTCCAGGGAAGTACTCGACGTGCCAAGAGAGGGTCTAAGAGAGTCAGTGGACATGTGTAGACTCGCCGAGTCGCCCTAGTGCACTCGCCGAGTCGGGTCAAAGTTTGACTGTTGACCTTGTTGACTTTTAGGATTGAGTACAGTTGTATTTATGGGAGTATTTACTTTATGTGATTAGGCAGAGGCTAGATCACATTTCTTCCGAGTCAGATACTTACCGAGACATCGGGGTGAGTCTTCTCACTGTACGTTACCTAGAGTGGTACTATGCAATGACCAGAGGGTCTTATGTGTTATGTATGTGACTATGTGCTATGTGATATTTGTATGTTGTATGATGATATAGACCGGACCGAAGGGTCCAACGAGCTATGACCGGACCAAAGGGTCCAACGACCTATGGGACTAGAGGGTCCCGCTGAGACACATCGAGCGGAGGGTCGTATTATAGCCTCCAGTGGCGTATGTGCTGTATGTGGTATTTTAGGGAACTCACTAAGCATTTATGCTTACAGTTGTTGTGTTATGTGTTTCAGGTACTAGTGATGAGCGCGGGAAGGCGTCGGTATGATTCGTACACACACGCGTTGGAGTTTTTGTAGAGATTTTGGGAAGATGTTTTGTGACAATAACATTTGATACAATGTGTTTGATATTATTTTATGAATGAATGAATGTTTTAAAAATGAAAAATTATTTTGAAAATTTACGTCGTTACAGCAACATCCATTCTCTTGTTTCTTCGCTTGTTACAAAGGTTTGGTCATGCATAAATGGTTAAGTTCCTATCGTATGTGCCACCGCATTGACTGATCTTTGGGTATTTTTGTTACGAAATATGCTAAAGCTTGCCCTTTGATATTGATCTTTGGCTTGTAGTTAATGTCATGTTCCTCTAAATTGATTTCCCACTTGGTCATCTGTCCGGACCTTTCCAATTGTGTTAGAATTTGTCTAATCAGTTGGTTCGTCAATACCCAAATTAAATGACCTTGAAAGTATCAATCATAGTCGTTTAGCAGCAAAGACTAAAGACAAGACCAATTTCTCAACTATGGAATAATTTCGTTCAATCCCTTGTAACACCCTACTTATGAAATATACCTCCATTTGCTTCTTATCTCTTTTGGCTACCAAAACTTCGCTGATCGCTTCCTGATTTGCCGATAAGTATATGATCAATGTTTCATTAATGACGGGACTTGCCAACATTGGAAAAATTTAGAGATGAAGTTTTAGCTGTTGTAGCGCTTCTTCTGCCTCTACTGACCACTAACCATTGTTCTTTATTGCATGCGTTTTTAATGCTTGGAAAAGGGAGGATTTGCTCTGCTGACTGTGCGAAGAATCTACCTAGTGCTATTAGCTTTCCATTCAAGCTCTGTCACCTTTCACTTTTTTTAGTTTTTTCACTTTTAGTAATGCTTCCACCTTCTCCAGATTTGCTTATATTCTAGATGTGGTTATGACATGACCGAGGAGCTTCCCTTTTTGCATCCAGAACATATATTTCTTGGGGTTACGTTTCATATTGGTTCGTCTTAACTACTTCAATGTCTCCTCTATGCTTGCTAGAAAAACGTCGTCACTTCTACTCTTTATCAACATATTTTGAACATATACTTCGATGTTCCTTCTTATTTTTTGTTCGAAAAAATTATCTACCAACCTCTCGCATGTGGCCCCCGCATTCCTTAGTCCGAATGGTATTTTTGTATAACAAAAGGTTCCCCTTTCTATGTGGAAAACTGTCTGATCTTCATCTGCTATCGCCATTTTCACCTGGTGGTATTATTTATAAGCATCTGAAAAGGATTTCCACCTGAAACCTCCTAACGAATCAATCTTCTGTTCTATTTCTAGAAGAGGATATTTATCCTT
Organism: Lactuca sativa; assembly: GCF_002870075.4. NCBI lineage: Eukaryota > Viridiplantae > Streptophyta > Magnoliopsida > Asterales > Asteraceae > Lactuca > Lactuca sativa. Next base: position 23,890,880 of record NC_056626.2, read on the forward strand.
TGGGCACGCCTTATTAAGGTCCTTGAAGTCGACACATATTTGCATAGTGTCATCGTTCCTCTTTACTAACATCGAGTTTGCTATTCATTTAGGGAATTGTGTAGCCATCAAAACACCTGTTTCCAACAAATCTTTTACCTCCTTATTCACTACTTTATTCCTTTCCTTTGCCATCATGCGCTTCTTTTACACGATAGGTGTATGGTTGGGGTTGATGTCGAGTTGATCCTGCTTTTCTGGTGTTTGTATTTCTCGTTGATTACCACTTCTCCGTTATTCACCGATGCACTTGCCTCTTTGATGGTTGGTTCTTTTATATGGGGCTGCACAGTGTGGCTATGTTATGAGGGTCCCATTGTTGTAGTCTCGACTGTCATGATTTCCCCACCGGAGGGAAATTTAAGCAGATCATGAACTGTCAAAGATACTGCCTATAATTTCCACAGACATGTCCTTCCTCACAACATGTTGTAAGGGGAGCTCTTATTACGATGAATTACGTCAGAATGTTCTTCTGCATTGATCCCCTGTAATTCTTTAGTGTAAATGGCAAAGATACTCTTCCCACTGGTCGCATAGATTGACCTGCGAAACCCATGATGGTTGAAGTAGGGAATTGCACATAGTTGTGGACATCTCCTGGCAAATACTTTAAATAATTTTCATTGATGATGTTGACCGAAATTCTGTTATATACATAGATTTTGTGTATTAACGTTCTTCCTACTGACACCGCAATTACCAATGGTTCGGTTCTATGATGGCCGAAAGGTATCGAGTCATCAAGGTTAAACTCGATGTTAAACGCTTTGCGCTTATTGTTTATGTTTCTTTTGACTCCCCCCTCTACAACTGATGCTCGAAAAGGGGCCCCTCCTTGTGTCATGGCAATTTCAGTGTCATACGTCTATGCTTCTTCCTTTGTTGGGATTCGTTCTTCCTCTCTCCTAGGTATTTGACCTTTTCCTTTATCTATTTTTAAGTTTTCGCAATCTTTGGTCGCATGCCCAAGTAACTTATGAAAATCATAAAACTTGTTTGGATATCATATGTACTTCTTGCTTCTATATGGTTGGTATTATTCATACTGCTTCTTTCTTCCCCTCTGATTGTACTTTCAGTTTTGAGGGAAATGAGTGTTGTTGTTAATGAATGGAACATGACGTTGCCTACTTCGTTCTTCTCTTCTTCCTTCCCTCGCGGTAGCTTTTCCCTCCATCCTTGCCTTTTCGACACTCTTCACTGCCTGCCTTCAGAAACGGTTGACTTTATGTATCATTTCTTCTGCATTTATCCAATCTCGGGCCACCAATTTTCGATAAAGATCTCCTTCCAGAAGTCCTTAAGTGAAAGCAACTATGATCATGGGATCATCCCTTATTAGCATTTTTGGCTAATATCGTTAAACTGTTTAAAGTAAGCTCTATTAGACTCTCCTTCCGTTGGTTGACATATGTTTCATGCGCTTGCTGTTGGAATCTTCTTTGTTGTATGAAGTTGTTTTAGAATTTCTCACATTATTATTTGAAGCTTCCAATGCTTTTAGGGGGTAGACTCACCAACCAGTATCGAGCAGATCCGTCTAAAGTCCCCGTGGAATATAAACTCCATAATTGTGGGTCTATCAGAATGATTTTAATGGCCTATTGGAAATTAGATACACGATCATCCAAATCTCCAGTTGCATAATACATTGGTACTCTAAGCCCTTTCTACCCTTTTAGGATGAGCGTTTCATTGACATCGTCCGTGAAAGGTGACCGGAAGTTCAAGTTATTAAAAGCTTGAATGTATCGTTTTGCTTCCACTACCTCTGGCAACACTTCTCGCTCTTCCGAGTAGTTCTTCTTCTTTTTTTATGCCATGAGGTAGTCGAGCTTTCTACTTTCTTCTTCTTTTCTTTCTTGTTATGTTATACTTCACTCATTTTAACTCTCATTTATGCTTCGCCCGAGTCTTTAGTTTGGCTGGTATGAATCAATACTAGATCCCGATCTTTTTCCTTCTATTTTTTATTGTTTCTTTCCACCTGCCATTTTTCATGACTTTGAAAATTTTAAAGGCCTCAAATTCATTCATCCCTTTTTTTCTTCTTCTAACTGCCTCTGACTTGTTTCTTCTCCTCCTTCTTTTGGCTCTTCATGCACTATGTTCTTGCTTTTTATTACCGTCGTGATTTGTGGTGTTTTTTCGTTTCCCTCAAGATTTTGCATTCCCGTGATAGGACTCGCATCTATTGGATTAAGGTGTCTAAGCTCATAACTAAATTGGTATAAACTTGAAAAATAGACGCAAAGTCCATTTGGTTGCCCTCATAACCAAAAATAGCTAGGAATGATATTACGAGAGAGAGAGAGAGAGAGAGAGAGAGAGAGAGAAATGTTTTGTTGGGAATAGATAATTGATATGTGATTAATAAATTAACAGGATATCAATACTTAAATAATTGATTTGTTAATTTATATGGTTAATAAATTAATGAGAAATCAACTAGAATTAATTAATCATTAATCAGTATTAATCTAAAATTAATTTGGGATTAATTGGAATTAACTAAAGGTACAAGGGGTAAATTGTAATTGTTCAATAGCTGAACAAAAGAAGCAATTCTAGAATCATCCAAGGGGTGAACTAAATTGGTAGTCCTTCTAGGGTTTCTAGAAGCCTCCTAGTTACATAAAAGGAAACGATTTGAATTAGGATTAAATATATTATTTAATTTGTTCAAATTTTGCTTTTCTTGGAAATTACCTAAACTATAAATAGGAACCCAAGGCCATCAATTTTCGTTCATGACATTCCTAAGTGTATTAGGAACGAAATTTCCTTCTTCTCCCACTATGTCCTCTTCATTCTAGGGTTTCTATGTTTTTGGTGTGAGCCATAAGAGGCACGAGATTTTCGGTGTTTGCTTTCTAGAGCTTCTTCAAAAAGGATATCATTATTTATTTACAATAATAAAAATAAATTATGTAAACCCTGAAACCCTTTATGAATTTTGAAAATAGTAGGGTATTCTTAGTGTTCTTGATGTTCAATTGTTTGTTGTAATCAATAGAGAAAACTTAGATCCAATAGGTCGCTCGTGAATTTAGGGTTATGTTTTTCCGCCACATATTTTTTTGTAACCTATAAAACCTATCAGTGGTATCAAAGTCATAGGTTTTCAATTGATCTTGCACAATGTTAAATATATCAAAACTAGGGTTTATAGATATTACACCCGAAGGGAGGCATTTTTTGAAAATTGTTAGGGTTCTTGAAACCCTAGCCTCCACCCTTGAAGTTTTTGAAAATATGCTAAGGGTTCTTGAAACCCTAACCTCCCTTAACCCTTTTCAAAAAATGAGGAGCCCCTTTAGGGTTTACCTTGTTCTCTTTTTTGTTATTTTAAAAGCCTTAAATTTGAACTATATAAACCTAATAAACCCTAGCACTGTTTTCGAAAATTAGAAGGGGTTGGATTAGGATTATATTTGAATTATTTTTATTAATTGTTTAATTTAAATAATTATTTAATCCCTAGATGATTTAATTAATTTAATTAATTGGTTAATTAAAAGATAAGGATAAATCAGAATTGGTTTAATATTTAAACCTTGAAAAGATTTAAAATACACCTTATATATATATATATATATATATATATATATATATATATATATATATACTTTTAAAAGTTTAACATACTATATGTATAAGACAAGTCAGTCAAATCGCTAGTACGCCTCATTCACGAAGCCATACTATGAGGGGTATAAGGAAGCAACCTATTTGAATACCGTCGTTGGGTGTCCACTCTCACACAATGCTCCCTTGTATGGTGGAGGGTCATTAGCCGAACGGATTTCAGAGGACATAATCTCATTAGAAGTATAAAAATATAAAAGTGCTAGAAACTTCTTTAAAAAAATCCCATTCTAATTACTTTAGGAAAAATGTAAAAAGTATGCTAATACATGAAAATGCACATCATACTTTATATGTCGTTAGTGGAGCGTCTGTGGCTAACCAACACACTAATAGAGACTATAAAAAGATATGATAGGCATCTTGAAAATTATCACTGTTGATGGAGTGTGAGTGCTTAGCCGACACATCAATGTATGATGATAAATGAGATCGAGGTTGTCAAGCAGGTTTGCATGGTTATTCACATCTTGTCTATGATCCTCGGCATCCAAGTCACAAAAGTGAGATCATAATAAGAGATTAACAATGCTATTGATAAGATTCAATGAACCTCATAAGATTGGAATTGGTAAAAGCCTTACTTAATTAAAATACATTTGAATTTGATTATGGCATCCCTCTTCAAACTTTGAATTGAAAATATGGATCCTAGCCTTAATTTAAATTTTAGGTTAATAATTAAGGATTAAAATCAACTGACTTGAATTCTTCTTTCTCCTAATTTTAGATGTATTACGAAGATAGAAATGGTCTTCCTCATTCTTTTGGAAATGGTTTTCCTATTCCTTCTAAAGATGATCTTCCACATTATGATCAAGGTCAAAATGTTTTCCCTTTTTCAGGAATTGGTAAAACTAGACATCATGCTTCTTCAAATCTTCCACCTCCTCCTCCTGTGATTCTCCTAACTTCACATTTTCCTCAAGTTGAAAGGTATGATACAAAGCAAGCCCTATTGGTATGTAGATATCAAGATGGAAATTATGTGTGCGCGCATGTTCTACAAATGAAATCATACATTGACAAATTGGATAGAATGGGTGTCCTTTTCCAAAGGGAGCAAGCCATTTATTTGGTTCTTCTCTCGCTTCCAAAGTCATATGATCATTTCATTGAGAACTTTTATATGAGGAATATCAACATGAACCTAATTGATCTATCCCAAATGTTGATAGTTTTTGAAGTAGAAATGCTTAAGAGCATATCCAAAGTAGAGATGCTTGTTGAATCTAATTCTAAGGTTTCCATGGACTTTTACAATGGTGATCCAGAAAAGCTTTCTTCTCCCAATTGAAAGGGGTCGTCCAAGATCAAATTTTTTGATCGTATGTTAAAGAGAAAGGCTAGTTCTGGGATCATTCCAGGTGTTAACGCAAAAGACTCCATTTGTTTGTACTACCAATGGAAGGGATATTGGAAACGAAGCTACCCAAAGTACCTGAAAGATCTTAGAGATAGTAAAGTCAAGTCATGTGACTCTACTTCAGGTATATCCGTTATCTGAATCCATTATATCATAAGTTCCTATTCATAGACTCTTAATACATGATGTGATGATCACATTTGATGGTATTAAAAGAGCTAAGGGAAAGAAGGAAGCTCAAGCAAGGTGAGCTAAATCTAATCATGAGAAATGGACTTTTGTCACATGGTTCAAAGATCAGAATTTTGAGCTACAACTAAGGAGTTAGGATAATTTAATAGATTGCTATTACTCCTTGGAGATATCTAGAAACATGGTTTTCATTTTATGCGTTGTTAGGACAAGTTCCAAATTTCATTTATTTTCAATAAAGTGAAATTTTAGTTTCTCTGGTTGCCTTATTTTATGTTTCCTTGTAATGGTATTCATGAAAGTTTTGGTTACGTTTCTAATATTAGCAATATTAATTGTGGATTTGATTCTTATGATATCACATGTTGTATTGTCATAATTGACCAAGTGAAAAGTAATCTCGTCACCAACTGGACAGATACTTGGTGTTGTACAAGTCGCATTGTATAGTATATGAGAATCTTGTTAATTGGAAAATTATAACTAATTCATTGATAACATGTTTTTGTGAGGCAAGTGGAGGACTGATGGATCTAGTACATGTTGATATGGACCCTTCAGATCCACCACAAAGGACAATAACTCTATTTTTCATGATTTTTTGATGTTTTAGTAATGTGTTTGTGTTTATAAGATTAATCATAATTCTGATACTTTGAAAAAGTAGCAGAATGAATAAGAATAATCTATTAGGTAGAAAGATAAAAGTTTCTTGAACCTGAAAGGAAAAGATAGTACTTAAGTATCATGTTTTATGATCATCTTAATGATTGTTGATTTATATCACAATTAATCCTCGAAGAAAATATTAGTGCAATTGTATGACTAAGATGAGGAATCGAACATTGTTGGAAATGGGTCGATCATAGATGAGTCATACTTTGTTCCAATCTAGTTTTAGAGTCATACTCTAGTAACTACAAATCGTATCTTGAAACTCATTTCAAACTAACAAGGTTGAAAACACCTCGAAATATTTGGAGTAAAATGTTTACTTACTCTAGCACATATAGAATTGGAGTTGTGATGTTTTCGTTAATCGAGAAACAAAAGATAAAGTGAGATCTACTCTATGAAGTGTTTTCTTGTTGGGAATACGTACAAACTTTTGAATATTTGTTGTAGTTCATCAATGAATGTTCCTTGAGAGAAAACTCATATGTCAAGAAGTCAGTGGGAGTCGTATTGGTCATGAGAGTTTCAAGAGTCAACCGACAATAAACCTTTTAGTTATCACTAGCATGTGACCTAAGGTTGATAACTTGTCATGTTTGAGTGACAAATTCTTATTTCTGTGCACTTATAGTTGAGTTGGCTACTCTTATGAGTTCTATGCTTTCATTTAACTAGAAAAGCAAAAGCGCTTTGGTCAGTAAAAGTACATTGATCAATATGGGTGAGATGCTGACAATATGGAAGCATTGGTAGGCCCTTATACTACCATAGGGCAAGAAATTTAGAAATAGCAAAGTTAATTCCATGAACGAAATCTGAATTTGAATTTGGTTTTGTCCTAAACTTTGAGGTTGTAAATGATAGATTCACATAGATGGGAATGTATGCACCATAAAATCTAGGTGGCAAAGGTTTTGCTATAATTCATGGGAATGATTGTGAGGAAATACTTTCCTGATAGATTATAAGATATGATAAAGATCAATATGGATGTTGGTTGTGTTAATTGCGTTCTAAAATTCACAATATGATTACGACATCCCTCTTTATATTTCGAACAATGAGGAATGACAAGGAATTGTTTTAACTTTCATGAAATATATCTACAAGTTCTGAAAGGGTTTAAACAAACACACACACATGTTATCAAATGAAGGTTTATAAGATTAAGAAGTCTAGTTGGAGACTTATCAAAGCATCGCGTAACAGAAATTTGTACTTCAGTAAAAAAAAAAAGTCAGTAGTATTGACTTCTAGACATCCAGTTGATTTATGGGTACATTTCAAAGCTAGTGGCAGCATAATTGTTATGCTAGTATTGTATGTTGACAATACTGTTCGTAGAGAACAAAGTTTTTAATTTGCAAATTGCAACGTTTTGGAATTGTTTCGCTATAGTAGACTTAAGGGAGACGACACTCATACTTTGTTTTGATTCTAAAAGTTTTGATTGTATAGTTTAATAGAACTTAGTCATAGACATATATGAATATCATATTGGAATGGTTCAACATAGGAAATTCAATATATGGAAATATTATAGCAAGAGATTAAACAAATATCAAATCCTTATGTGAGACATAATGAATTGAGTTACATATGCTTCAGATATAGGATCCATTACATATGCTATAATATTCACTTATTCTAATTTTTCAAATATTCTGAGCATTGTGAGAAAAAGGACAAGAATTTTGTATGACTTGAAAAGTTACTTGTGAGTTGGAAAGTTTAATGCAACAGAAGTGTTCAAGGAGTGTACCTTGAATTAGAACCTTCGTTACCATGGAACTGTTTCTAGTAAAAAAGTTCCAATGGGATATTCTATAATATCAAAGACTCAGTCCTTGAGACTTTGGAATCTTGATATCAAAGGAGATTAATGCATGTTAATATGAAATTCCAACACATCTTGGATAGTGATAAGAATTTAGAATTGTGAAATGAGCATCACTGGAATAATTTCCAATCGATATGTTCAGAAAGGAAGACCATAGAGACCCATAGTATGCATTTTCATAACATGGAATGACTGATGTTTAATTCAAGTGGTTTGTTGATTGCTCGAAACATTATACAATGAATAAATTTTTATTTATTATGGTAATTAAATAACAAAGATTATTTATATTCATTAGTTTTGAGACCATAGTTAATTAGTTTGTTATTGTGTTTCACTTTGCATGTTTTACTTCCTGAATGATTTAATTATTCAAAATTCCACAGCCGCTCATACTTTTGGAAGTAAGTAGTGAATTAAGACTATCATGAATTGAATTGTACATTGTCTATGAGGATTAGACATTGCAATAAGATTGCTACAATGTTTAAGAGTACTTAGAAAAATAGGGATTTTGAGTATTGGATAAATCCACGCTTAGAGAATTACTTCATGGATTCTATCACGAGTAGTTATGAGACAATAATATTTTTTATTTTTAAAACGGAGATATATGAGTTGTAATTTGCTAGTCAGATGTGTATTGGTGTTTCAAAAACACATCAGTAACATGATGTCTTAAAACGTAGTGTCATGCATGATTTGGTAAGGGAAAGATACAAGTGTATAAGTCAAAGTTTATTCGTTCCTTTTGCCCTTACGCGAAAAGAGATATCTTTGGGCCCTACAATGATTTGTTTTCGACATCTGAAGTGCTTGGCTAAGTCCGGACTGAATTGATGTGTTCAATTAGTAGTCTGAATTCAGTCGTCATATTTCAAGAAATCGAGAAACATAATATTGTAATAAGAGATTGATTCTAGTCTATGTCTCATGTTTATACGATATCTTGTAAAGTGAAGAAATATCTAATTATTTATCTTAGGGCCAATGTCTGATTAAATCAGAGTTCGGAGACGGCTTTGGAAAGTACTCTTTTTTGTTATACTTGCAATTGTAGTTATAAACTTATCCAAGTGGGAGATTGTTGGATAAATGTGTCTAAGCTCGTAACTAAATTGGTATAAACTTGAAAATAGAAGCGAAGTCCTTTTAGGTTGCACTCATAACCAGAAATAACTAGAAATGATATTAGTAGAGAGAGAGAGAGAAATGTTTTACTGGCAATAGATAATTGATATGTTAATTTGTTATGTGATTAATAAATTAACATGAGATCAATAGTTAAATAATTGATTTGTTAATTTATATGTTTAATAAATTAATAAGAAATCAATTAAAATTAGTTAATTATTAATCAGAATTAATTTGAAATTAATTTGGGATTAATTGGAGTTAATTAAAGAGGCAAGGGTGAATTGTAATTGTTGAATAATTGAACAAAATAAGCAATTCTAGAATCATCCAAGGGGTGAACGAAATTGTGAGACCTTCTAGGGTTTCCAAAAGCTTCCTGGTGTCCTAAAAGGAAAGGATTTGAATTACGATTAAATCTATTATTTAATCAATTCAGATTATGTTTTGCTTGCAAGTTACCTAAACTATAAATAGGACCTCAAGGCCATAAATTTCGTTCATGACATTCCTAAGAGTATTAGGAATGAAATTTCCTTCGTTTCCCTCTCTCTCCTCTTCATTCTAGGGTTTCTATGTTTTTGGGTGTGAGCCATCAGAGGCACGAGATTTGTGGTGCTTGCTTTCTAGAGCTTGTTCAAGAAGGATTTTATTGATTATTTAAAACTATAATCAAAAGGTCTGTAAACACTAAAACCTTTTATAAATTTCGAAAATAGTAGGGTATTCCTAGGGTTCTTGATGTTCAATTTTTTGTTGCAATCTTAGAGAAAACTTAGATTCAATAGGTTGCATGTGAGCTTAGGGTTAAGTTTTTCATCCATATTTTTTTTTGTAACCTATAAAAGCCGTCAACATCAACAACTATGTTTTCATTGTTGGCTATTTGTTGTGGAGTCCCACGGATGGTGCCACTTGATGTGCTTTCGGTTTCATCTTCCATATGTTACAAGGATTGTTGTTCCCTTATCTAAATAGACAAACTAGAGACAACAAACAAAAGATTGTAAGTCGATTGACTAGGATATGATCCTGGCCGGTGCTCCGATGATAAAGACAGAAAAGGGGATTGCATTACGATAAAGGCGATTTATGAAACAGTAAGGGAAAAAAAGTAATAAAGGTAAGATCGACTAAGGAATAATCCGATCGAAATGTGTGTACCTTGGAGTGTTCTCCATCTTGTATTTATATATGATATTGAGGGTTCATACCCTTTTCCTTTACCGAGCAGGTTTGCTATCATGTTGCATTAGTGGTCATACCCCAAAAGATACAATCACATGTACTTGTTAGCCGTTTTATAGCCGTGGTTCGTTGTTTTAAGGATCCATCAATCAAACATATTTATGCACGCTATATTCTGTGAGTTCCTGTGTACTATTACATTGTTGTGGCGTTTTCTAGTACTTTGTTAGTTATTTCACATGGTTCGGCATATGGTTTGTTCGACATACACATGGTTCGAAATATGGTTGGTTCGGCCTACCAATGGTTTGGTATATACATGGTCCGATATATACCTGGTCCGGTATGCGAATGGTTCGGTAAGTAAGGGGGAAATACATAGACCGAGCTAAGCTATATCCTATTATTTTCAATGACATTTATGAAACTGTTGGTTATGTTTTTAATATTAGCAATATTAATTTTGGAATTGATTCTTATGATATCGCTTGTGGTATTGTCAAAATTAACCAAGTGAAAATAATTCTCATCACCAAATTTCAAAGTAGACAGAAACTTAGAGTCATGAAATTTAAATTGTGTGATGCATGAGAATCTTGGTCATTGGAAAATTATGACTAATTCATTGATCATATGTTTATGTGAGGCAAGTGAAGGTCTGATGGATCTAGTACATGTAGAAATGGACTATACAGATCCACCATAAAGTATGATAAGTCTATTAGTCATGATTTACTGATGCTTAAGTAAATATGGTTGTGTTTATGAGATTAAGCATATTCTAATACCTTGAAAAGATTCAAAGAGTAGCAAAATGAATAGAAGAATCTATTAGGAAAAAAGATAAAAGATTCTCCATCCAGCAAAGAAAGGAGAATGATTTAGTATCATGTTTTATAATCATCTTAGTAATTATGAAATTATATTACAATTAATTTCTCCAAGAACATCTTAGTGAAATTGTATGACTAAGAAGAGAAATCGAACATTGTTGGAAATGGTTCAATCATAGATGAGTCATACTTTGTTCCAATCAAGTTTTAGAGTTATACTCTAGTAACTACAATTTGTATCGTGAAACTCATTTCATATTAAGAAGGTTGATAAAACCTCCTAATATGCGGAGTAATAATGTTATCTTACTCAAGCACATTTAAGAATTTGAGTTTTGATGTTTTTCGTTGATCAACAAACAAAAGATAAACTTAGAACAATTCTATGAAGTGTTTTCTTGTCGGGAATTCACAAGAACTTTTGAACGTTTGTTTTAGCTTGTCAAAGGAATGTTCTTTGAGAGAAAACTCATATGTCAAGAAGTCAGTGGGAGTTGTATTGATCTTGAGAGTTTTAGGAGTCTACCGACAATAAACCTTTTAGTTATCACTAACATGCAACCTAAGCTTGATAACCTATCGTGTTTGGTTAACACATTTATATTGATGTGCACTTCTAGTTGATTTGGCAATGCTTATGAGTTCTATGTTTTTAATTTAACTAAAAAAAAGTATGTTGTTCTGTGAAAGTGCATTGATCAATATGGGTGATTTGCTAACATCATGGAAGCACTGGCAGACCCTTATGCTACCAGAGGGGAAGAATTTAGAATAGCGAAGTTCAGTCCATGAAGGTAAGCTAAATTTGAATTTGGTTTTGTCCTAAACCTTGTCTTATGATTGTAGGATGGAAATAATATATTCACATGGATGGAAACGTATTCACCTAGAAATCTATGTGGCAAAGATTCACTCTAATTAATGAGAATGATTATGAGGAAATACTTTCGCTAGTAGAATTTAAAGATATGATAAATATCAACATGGATATTTTTGTGTTAATTGCATTCTCAAATTCACAATATGATTAAAACATCCCTCTTCATATTTCAAATTGTAAGGAATGACAAGGAATTGTTTGAACTTTCAAGACATATATCAGTAAGTTCTGGAAGGGTTTAAACACTCACATATGCTATCCAACGAAGGTGTATACTCTTGAGAAGTTTAGTTGGAGACTTATCGAAGCATCGCATAACAGAAATCTATACTTTAGTAAGAAAGTCAATAGTATTGATTTCTAGAGGTCTAGTTGATTTTTGGGTAAATGTCAAAGCTAGTGGGAGCATAATTGTTATGCAAGTATTGCATGCTGACAATACTATTCGTAGGTAACAAATTTTTCAATTTGAAAATTGCAAAATTAGGGAATTGTTTTGCTATAGTAGATTTAAGGTAGAGGGCACGCATACTTCTTTTCAAATCTAAAGATTTAGATCACATTGTTTAATAGAATTTAGTCATAGACGTATATGAATATCGTTTTGAAAAGGTTCAACATAGGAAATTCCATATATGGAAATATTATAACAAGAGATTAAGCAGATATCGGATCCTTATATAAGATATAATGAGTCGAGTCCCATATGTTTCGGATATAAGATCAATTACATATTTT